>NC_080379.1:81200553-81500553 GCF_014773155.1 Arachis stenosperma
CAGTTTGATTAGCCGGCCTAAACTCTGCAGGCTGTGACTAGTCCTCATTTTGGTATTTCACACTTATATATATATATATATATATATATATATATATATATTGTTTACTTAAATTATTACCTTGTGTATCCTGGAGCTATCTACAAGGTTTTATATATATTATGTCTCGTTCCATTCGTACCTATGCGTTTAGTTATCGTGTGTGGACACTTCGCATTTCGTAATTTTGCTTTATGCAATTTGAGCTTTTATTCCTTTATCGGGCTTCTAGTATTACTATATATATATATATAAAATATTATACGAGCCTTATAACTATCGTGACACTTTGTTATCCTTCACTTTACGGCGCGAGGTAAAGCTTAGGGTAACGGGGTGTTATAGTGTGAAGGAATGAGAAAGAGAAAAAGAGAGCTCTTTAATTTTGTAAGAAAATATTTGATTTTAATTGCAATAAAAGAGTGACATGTGGCATATTTTAGTTGTAAAATTAGTAAGATATAATAGAGATTAACTCATTTTAAAATATTAGTGAAAAAAGTAAAAATGTCTAAAGGTAATTTTTATATAAATTAAAAGTGCTATGGATAAAGTTAAATAAACTCTAAATATTAGAGACAAAATTAAATAAAATTAAATGTTAGAAGTATTTTAAAAAAAAATTGTAAATATCAAGGACATAAAAAAACTATAAACATAATTTTTTAAACTATTTGATTTTTTATTTTCTATCTATATAAAAACCAGTGGCGAAGCTTAGTTAAGACATGGGGGCCATGGCCCCCCAAACTTTTGTTAAAAAACTTAGTAGTACTTTTTTAGAAAATAAAAATACTTTAGTTGGTTCAAATATTTTATTATGACTTAAAATACCAAAGTTCAATCTTCATCTCTTACTTTTATTGCACAATAGTTTTTAGTTTAAAACATTTAAACCTTGTTGGATTCGGATTGAATTGAGTGTATTCGCATTTCGCAGCTCTCTATTTAGTAAGTAACAGTCCTTCTACTTTTGAGTTCAAATATAAAAAATTAGTTATTTTTTATTTATGTAATTTAATATTATTTTGTAATTTACTGTTTATTTAATTTAATTTTTTATATGATAAAAAATATTAGAATATTCAATAAGTATTGATATTATTGTATTTGTATAAATTGATAAAAAAATTAATAAATATTATAAATTTTAATATTTGTCATTCTAACTTCTTTTTTACATATTTTACAGGATATATATTCAAATTTTTATATTAAGTAATTATAAAAAATCAAAGAATTGATGCATTTTTAAGAGGAAGGCTAATATTCAAGAAGGAGAACATATAACTTTTACAGTATCAACACCTGTAGATAGTTCTTCTACTTTAATGAATCATGAAGAAAGTAAGATACAACCTTCAAAAGTTCAAAGTGTTGCATCTGATGAGTTTGACCTTAATTTTCTGGAACGATACTCTAGAAAACGGCTTTAAATTTGGCAATATCACCCAAATCAGAGAGATGAGGTTAGACGAGTTTATCTTAAATGAGATCTATATCAAAAGTATATTGACAATTATCTTCTATTTGGCCCCTTCAAAAATTTTTTTCAAGCTCCGCCACTGGATATTGGTAGTCATCTCGAATAAAGGTTATATGTCCAATAATAAGCTTATAAAAATAGAAAAGCTTTGAGGAGGTAAGAACTGGCTTTTCTTCATAAGATGTTCACAAAGTTATAATTGTTCTCTATTAATTTTTGGGCCTTTTGCATGTATTAATACTATGTATTCTTTGTTATCGAAGTATATTATCTATCAAAGAGGATGCAATTCAACTTCATTCGGGATGAGTTATACTTCAAAGAGCTTACTAATACAAGAACATTTTGGCATAAACCATGAGGCAGGAAATTATTCTTTTGGCATTGTTAACTTGTTTTTTTGCCATAGATTTTTTTTAGTGAATCAAAGGGGGTTATAGACCCCAAAAACAGAGCTAGAACAAACAAAACAAAGAAAATCAGGACTATCTCAATCTGAGGGATTCAAACAAATCAAAAGACAAGGTAGGCATGAAATCAGAGAGGGAGGAAATAAAATATGCAACCTAAGGAGGTCTTGTCCCTTCTTTATTAGATGGTCTGTTGTAGAAATGACTTTTCTGAGAGAATGGCTCCATCTCGCTATGTGGTTCTTCCCGACGAAATTCTGATATCCTCCATCAAAGTATTGTAAGGATGAGTGGAACGGCACCCTTCTTTACAAAATTTTGTAACTGATCTGTCACTTTATAGTTCGGTCTTTATTATGAATTATGAGTCATAACTTGACTTTATTTTTCTTCATTCTAAATTTGTAACGGACAATCTTAATAATCATTATTCTGAGTTAATGACCAATGGTCATAACATCAACTCTATGCCTATATAAAGAAACATATTTTCTTATCTCAAAGAGGGGGGGGGGGGAGACATAATAAGTTTTATTTCATGTCTGTGTTCTTCTTGCCGTATACATCATTTGGAGATGAAGAGACAAGTTCGATTTCCTCTAAGGCGAGATATACCTCGAAAGTTCTTCAACACAAGAACAATTAACGTTGTCTGTGGGGACGTATAAAATAATTCCTACCCCTCAAGTTCATAAAACTTGATTTACATTCAAATTTTTGAACCAATTTCAACAATCTTGTTTAAGATTTTAGTTAATATCTTTTGACAAATTTTTATGTATTCTCTACGATATTTTTGCAATTCGCATATTTTAATGCTAGACAACTTTCTGCCATGCTAAGATTTCATAAAGTTATATAACATCTATAGCAATTTCAATCTCAACTAAAAGGATTAACGCTAATATATATATATATATATATATATATATATATATGATATTCAATTTTGCTAATTTTTTTAAAGTTTTCTACTTACACAAGTAAATTGTTTATTCTATTCAGTATTTACACATATTTTTGTAATTATTCTTAAATCCATTTTTGGCCAGATACCCACTAAGATGATTATACCACATTTGTCTAGATTGCTTCAGACCATATAAAGATCTTTGCAATTTAACTGAGTATAACCCCTGCGAATATTCTTTGGATGGTTTAGATATCTTCAGTCCTTCAGGGACTTTCATATAGATATCACGATCTAATGAGCCGTATAAGTACGCTGTTACCACATCCATTAAATACATATGTAGTTTATGATATGCGGATAAACTGACCAAATAACGCAATGTTATCGCATCCACTATAGGGGAATACGTTTCTTCATAATCTATACCGAGCCTTTATGAAAAATCTTGTGCCACAAGTCGGGCTTTGTAGCGCAGAACTTCATTTTTCTCATTTCGTTTTCTCACAAATACCGATTGGTATCCAACAGGTTTTATATCTTCTGGTGTGCGGACTATGTAATACCCTAATTACCCTAAGCCTTACCTCATGCCGTAAAGTAAAGGTTAATCAAAGGTTACGACAATTCTAAGGCTTATACATAAATATATATATAAGAAGGAATAATAATACTAGAAACCTGATGAAGAATTTAAGCTCAAATACGGAATTACAAAGCACGAGCGTTCACACGAATCTACAAACGTGAGGCACAAGATAAAGGTACAAGGTAACAAAATATAAGAGTATAATAATCATAAGATACTGGCCACGGTCTGCGGAGTTTAGGCCGACTAGTGTTATACAGACATATTGAATTTTTGAAAGATAAAATAGCATATACAAAATATCTCTCTCAAAGTAAGCCTCTAAGAAAAATAAATACAAAAGCGAGAGAAACTAAACAAAATAATCAAAAGAGACTTCAAAACAGGATAAAGGTCCTCCGCTCTGTCACCACCAAAGCAACTCACCGAGGTGGGTTGCGACCTGTATCTTAAAAACAACAATAGAATATGGTATGAGAACCGGAGGTTTTCAGTATGGTAACAGTGCCTAGTAATGTAAGATATAAGACCTCGGGACGCCAGAGACAATCCTAGAGCTTCATATCAGTCATAAAATTCAAATTAAAGCATAACTAAAATTAAAACCATAACTTTAAAACCTTTATAGAAAGGGGTAAACTAACTTAAGGGATTTCTAACTACCAGTTCATCGCTATCCTACAGCCTTCACAAGCCTATCCGCCATACGATCCCATCACTACCGCCTTCCGAACCTCCTCAATCCCAGTATAATACACAGATAGATAACAATGCAAGTAAAGCATAAGTATAGCATGTATATCAAGAAATTTAAGTAGCAATTAATCATGTTATACAATTAGGCAAGCAATTTCAAGTCGGCAAAGCAAACAAACAGATAGAAGATGCACATGATGAATGCCTGTCCTATTGGCTGTGATATCACATTGTCGGTTCAACTGCCAATCCAACACACCTCCATGGACATGTCACCCTTTGGTCTCATAATGGGAACTCTTGAGATATCGTGCACGGATCACGGTCCAGGATGTCAATGCCTGCACACTATAGTGATTTTGAAGGGATGTGAGCGGGATACTCTTCCCACAGACTTCACATCTCAACGTAAGCGGGACTAACCACCGCTCTTATGTCGCCACTGCGACCTCGACAGGCCGGATCCAACTATCGTCCCTACCAGGCGCATAGCATCTCAACAATTTCAGTATAAAAACATTACATCAGTAGTTTTCACAATCATTGCATTCAGTATATCAGTGACCCACCATTCCATTCCGAGTCCCAGACTCATCTTAACCACCATCAATACATAATTTCCATAATTCATTGTCAGTGATCATCAACACAATACACTGCCTTCTCACTCAACCAAATCCGTCCTCAGTATTCCAGAAACCTAAGTCTCCGCTTTCTAAACTTTTTATCAGAAACATATCTAATTAAACTTACCTAAAGCATCCTCCATGTGTTGACACCTAAAAACAAGCTAAAGGATCTTAGATAAGGGTCACGGAAGTTTACAAGCTTGCCGGGAAGGTAAAACAGGCAAAAATAAGTTTTTCATTGAAAAACAGGCAGTGTGTGTACATATACAGTTGTGCGTACGCACGCCCATAGGGATTTTCAAGAAGTGTGCATACGCATAGAGGTGTGCGTACATACAGGAAGTAAAAATCTTCATTCTGTTTATACGCACGATGCATGCGAACGCCCTTAACAGAATGCACCTTCCAGCGTGTGCATGCGCACAGCTTGCAAAATTTTATAGGTGGTGTGTGCGCACAGAGCGTGCTAGCGCTCCCAATAGTAGACATCTCCCTATGTGTGCGTGCGCACAAGAGTGTGCGTATACACGCTTTCAAAAATACACAGGGTGTGTGTGCGCACAAGGCTATGCGTACGCACAAGTTCAAAATTGCCACTGCTTAGAACACGCGCACAGCAGTTTGTGTGCGCACACAAACCAAAAATTACAAATTCTGCAACTTCACAGAATTTTAAATTTCTGACACAAACTTCCAATGATTGTATATTTCTCTACAAAATTTAGATTTCTACAAAAAATTTATATGGTTTCAAAGCTCTTTGAATTGTCTTCAATTTGATATAAAATTTCTTAAATTTCAAAAGCTATAACTCAAGATATGATCCGTCAAAATTCACTAAAAATTTATTTTTACCAAATAAATGTAGCTGTGTGAGCATTTAAGCAACAAATAATTTACTATTTAAGTAACGGATAAAAAACAAAAAGGAGGCAATCATTGCGAAATAGAATCTTTTTACAAAACTAATAATTTTGATTAAGTCTTGTCTAAGCATATACAGTAAGGTTAAGTTAGTAGTGTCTGGTAATTTAGTAAGTGTCAACAAAAGGCTAAGGACACCATAAGTAGCATACATATTAGTTGATTTCATAGAATAGACAATGAAAATATATGTAACATTAATATTGTCAAACGCACTGAAATGATTATTAGCAGGAAGTGTTAATGTGTTATTATCATTTTTTTTGAATGTATGGATTAGAGCTAAAGCTAAACTCTATCATTTTGAGAACAGATCAGATAATCAAAGAAAAATAAAAAATGGCATAAATAAGACAATATGAGCATTGAGTAATCAAAATACAATTGAAGAATAAAATAATAACTTGCAATAACAACATAAGTAATAAATAGAGAAGTTTTGCTATACATAGAAACAACTGAGAAAGATTAAACAAGGAGAAGGAAAATTACGGTCGCAGGTAATTTGCTTAAAATTTTTGTAGTCAATAACACAACAAGAAAAAGAATAATTAAAATTAGAAATACACATACTTGATGTTCTGTACTATACAACTTTCTGATTGGTTATAGGTTGATGGCGTTAGAAATAGAGATGCCACGAAAGTATTGAGAAAAGAAGTGTACCAAACGAAGAGAGAAAGATTTAAGAATAATTGACCATTTGTACCCATGAGAGTTCAGAACGCTGACAAATATACCCATCGTACAACGAAATTGATTTTGTAACCATGAGAGATGGACTCCGTGTGACAAAAATAGCCTGCCTTGGGTTGGCACCTGCTTCGGATATGTAGCGTCCAACGTGGCTCTCCGAACCTCCCAAACATTAATCCACGTGGGCTATGCACGAACACGTAGCCACGAACCCTAATTCCCAATCCTCATCTCACCCTCTCAGTATCTCAGTCTCAACTCTCACCCTCTCACCCTCTGACGAACCTTAATAGCCACCACCATCGCCACCACATCCCACCGCCATTGCCACCGCATCCCACAGCCCCTCTTCGTGGTCCCACCTATCCTCCATCGCCGTCGCGGAGCTCCTCTCCTCCATCGCCGCCGCGGAGCTCGTCTCCTCCATCGTCCTCGCCCAGCTCGCCACCTCCACCGTCGTCGCCGAGCTCTCCACCTCCACCGTCGTCGCCGAGCTCTCCACCTCTACCGTCGTAGCTGGTAATACTCTGCCTTCCACCTCTGCTCTTATTCAATCGTCGCCTACTCTGTGCTTGATTTTATAATTTTTTGATTTTTCTGTTCATGATTTGTTAAGTCTGTGTTCATCTGTTCATGTTTTGTTAGCTGTGTTCATCAGAAGTTCAGAACATGTTTATAATTTGATTTTTCTGTTCATGTTTCTGTTCCTATTTGTTCATGCTGGATTACATGATTTTGGTTGCTACTTGATGTTTATCTGGAATACATGATTTTGAGTTGCTGCTTCATATTTATCTGGATTACATGATTTTGGTTTTTGTTTGATGAATCTTCAATCTGTTTTTGGCTTTCTATTATGATGCGTTTATTGGTGACTTGGGATTGAATAATGATCATTGCAAGCAAATTGAGGCTGGGGTGTTGAAGGCAGCTGGGGAATATTTTTACTTTTTGATGCTTCAATTTTGCTGCTTCATGAATCTGTTTAGAAATAGGGTTTTGTTGCTTCAATTTGATTTTTCTGTTCATGTTTCTGTTCCTATTTGTTCATGCTGGATTACATGATTTTGAGTTGCTGCTTCATGTTTATCTGGATTACATGATTTTGGTTTCTGTTTGATGAATCTTCAATCTGTTTTTGGCTTTCTATTATGATGCGTTTATTGGTGACTTGGGATTGAATGATGATCATTGCAAGCAAATTGAGGCTGGGGCGTTGAAGGCAGCTGGGGAATATTTTTACTTTTTGCTGCTTCAATTTTGCTGCTTCATGAATCTATTTGGAAATAGGGTTTTGTTGCTTCAATTTGATTTTTCTGTTCATGTTTCTGTTCCTATTTGTTCATGCTGGATTACATGATTTTGGTTGCTGCTTGATGTTTATCTGGATTACATGATTTTGAGTTGCTGCTTCATGTTTATTTGGATTACATGATTTTGGTTTCTGTTTGATGAATCTTCAATCTATTTTTGGCTTTCTATTATGATGCGTTTATTGGTGACTTGGGATTGAATGATGATCATTGCAAGAAAATTGAGGCTGGGGCGTTGAAGGCAGCTGGGGAATATTTTTACTTTTTGCTGCTTCAATTTTGCTGCTTCATGAATCTGTTTAGAAATAGGGTTTTGTTGCTTCTGTTTGATTCAGTGACGAGTATAGGGGTAATTCATGATTCATCCATTGTTTGCTTCTATTTTCCTGCCACTTTGTTCTTATTGCTTCTTGCCATTGGTGTTTGATTTGGATCTGCCGATCTGATGCTTTTCGATTTGAGAGTAGTTAGACAGATTACATTACCATATGAAATCGTGGTTGAAAATTGCTAAATTAGTTGATTAGTTGATTTAGGCTTTGTGTTAGGTGCTTAAGTAGTTGATTTATGGTGTCTGTTAGGTGTAGTAACATGCACTATTTTCTTAGAATGTGTTGGTTTATTTCACTTTCAGGAATGGCCACCATCCATATAACACTGTGTATTAATCATAGAGGACGGTTTGAGAGAGGGCCGTGTGGGAAGCTTAGTTACGTTGGTGGTGAAGTCACAGAGATAGAGAGAATTAATGTTGATACCTTGAATGGTTTTTTCGTATCTGATTTGGTGAAGGACATAGGATATACATCTGTGTCTAATTTTTTCTGGCTGGAACCTGGGAAAGAGCTTGATGATGGATTGAGGGACCTCAAGGTTGACATGGATATAGTTAGGATGTATGAGGCAGCTGTGAAGAATAGTAACAGAATAAATGTATATACAGAGCATCCGGTGAATGAGCCTGTCTTAGTTGAGGAGAACAATATGACTCCATCAAAGATGAGGGTAAAGTGTTGTGCTAGAAGGGTTCCAACTCCGAAAAAGAGTCCAAAAAGAAGGTTGATAGTAGTGGAAGATGAGGATGATGCTGAAATTGTAAGTAATCTGCAAGTTAGGAAGGAGGACCGAAAAAGGAGTGAGGCCCATAACAGGGAAGAGGCCTATGAAGCACATAAACAGGCTGGTTTGGAGGCCCAAAAAAAAGGACAATATTAGTGCGGCCCAGGAGACAGCAGACCCACAACTTTCAGGATCTGTTGAGGCAGGACATGTTTCTCAGCCTCCCCCAACACCTGTCATACCAGATTTACCACCATCAACTCAGTCCCAACCTTCTCAGCCGCCTATTGAACAAGATCAGCAATCAACAGCGTCTGCTTGTTCAGACTCAGTCCCTTCTTCTCAACCCAATGTCTCTGCACCTCTTGAACCAGAACAACTAACCCAATACACCCCACATCCATATGGGAATCCACTCTCACAATCAATCCCTCAGACAGTCCCACCATCTGAGACCAATAGGACTCCCCAGAATGATCAGAGCAATCCTTCAGAGGAGGTTCAGGGAAGGCCAAATGTGAACAAGAGGAGATCAACTAAGAGGCTCCCCTACAGGCCAGTCTTTCATCCTGAACCCCGATCCAAACAAGCCTCCAACCTTCTACGTCCCCGTTGATGATGATGATTTCTCTGACGAAAATCCTGGACATCATTGCTATGAATCAGAGAAATTACATAGCATAGCAAGTGACGATGATACTGAGCAGACGCCAGTTTTTCCACAGAGCAATGTTGATACCCCAGTTAACCAGGTTCGGTTGGAGGTTGGGATGGAGTTTGAAACTCTAAGCCACTTCAGGAAGGCTATCAGAAAGTTTAATATCAATATTGGAAGGAGCATATTCTTTGCTCGTTGTGATTCTACAAGATCGAAGGCTATATGCTATGATGAGGATTGTCCTTGGCAAATATACTGTGCCAAGAGAACATTTCCAGAAGTTTTCAGGTAAAGACATTTGTAAATGAACATACCTATAGTAGGGACAATCACTGTAAGTCAGCAGATGAAAAGTGGGTCATAGATGAGTTGGAAGAGAGGATACGAGTGCAGCCAAACTTGACAATTTGGGAGGCTGACCAATACTTCAGATCCGAGTATGATGTACTAATCAATGAAAGGAAAATTTATAGATCTATGAAGAAAGCAAAAGAGTGAATAGAAGGTTCTGAAATTGGAAAATATGCATGACTTCGTGATTACGGTAACCAGATACTGAAGACTAATCCAGGTTCGATAGTAAGGATCCAAACGGATCCTGACTGCACAGCCACAACCACCAGCAACAAATGCAACAACCAGAAAACAGGTTAAAAGGAGAAGTGTTAAACGCCCTCCTCCAGCCGGACAAAGACAGCAGCCAAGTACACCACCTGCCAACCAGCCAGCAACAACTCCATCCACACACAACTCTCAAACTACACCACATCCACTGCAAGGTGCTAGTGCAGGAACAAGCACCCGGTTCATGCGGTTCATGCCCACACCTGGAGTTGTCACTCCAACTGCTACAGGTCGAGGCACATCTGATAGAGGGAGAGGTCAAGGTAGAGGTCGAGGCAGGATACGTGGAGCAAGCGGAGGAAAAAATGGTCTGTCAAGCGGGAGCAGTAACTCGACCCCAATATCGTAGACTACTATTTGGGAATTTGGAATCTGGCTTTTTGTTGTTTTTAGTTTACACTTGTGAGATACATAACTCTTATGTTTTTTGATGCATTTTCATGCAATTGCTTAGATATGACTTAGTAAGGCTTTTTTTTTAGGGTGTAAATTCAATGGCCAGTATTTGATTTTTTTGTCTAATATCAGAATGCTTGGAACCTCCAGCATCCATATATATATAATGAACAATTTACTTGTTAAAGCAGTTATATACTTGCCTTCTTTTGCCTCTTTTTGATATCACTATTGTTATTGTTACAACACTTTCTTCATCCAATTTGGTCCTTACTCATATATTGAAAAGCAAAATTATCAGGTTGCTAATTTTCAGCTTTCTGTTTGATCCTTAAGGAGAAAGTACATATTTATATCCATTTTGTTATCAGAATCATTTTAGATTGCAGCAACAGATTCAAACATTGTGTATCTACATCAATGTATCACATGTAAAGCAAACCAGTATATATTAGAAACAATCCATATCATGCCAATATCATTCAAAAATTTTAACTATGACAGAACAAAGACCTCCAATTTTACAAGTCTTATGATTTCATAACCAAATACATCTCACAAAACAGACAAAATGCTACCCCCAGTGCAACAGTAATAATCATCACTTTAATTTTCCTAATTTCACCCTTAATTTCAACCCTAAATTTGTCTATCTTCTTAGCCATCATTGAGGATGCTTGCAAATTTCCCCCTGTATTCAGAGTCAATCCATCATCAAGCGTTGCATAACAATGCTCGAACTTTCTCTTGGCTAAACATCTTGCCACGCCCTCCCATCCTTGTTCGAGTTCATCCACCCAAACAAAGTATCTGCAATCTCTTGTCTGAGAGAAAAAAAAACCCAAATTTGTCAACTAAAACTCAGAAATCGTTGTCTCACCTCAACAACAACAGCAGCTGTCCCTTACCGCCCATAGAGGACATCTGATGAACCATCTGTTAGGGTTCGTAATCGTTCCAGACTCCATCAACACAACATCCCTCTCACAGAAGCATTTGTCATCCAGCTTCTTCTCCTTCATCTTCTTCGAATTGGAAGAACTACTGCGAGTTCCAAAATTGGCATCTGAGTTAAATCTGCGTGATGACATCGCTGGGGTTCTGAGATAACTCTTGGTGCGCTTGAATTGCAACAATGTTTCAGATTTGGGGTTATGGTTCGAATTGGGGAAGAGAACTTACTAGGATTTTCATTTCAACCATTACCTATATATACAAACGTTCAGATCCACGTGGATTAATGTTTGGGAGGTTCGGAGAGCCATGTTGGACGCAACATACCCGAAGCAAGTGCCAACCCAAGACAGGCTATTTTTGTCACACGGAGCCCATCTCTCATGGTTACAAAGTCAGTTTCGTTCTACGATCAGTACATTTGTCAGCGTTCTGAACTCTCATGGGTACAAATGGTCAATTATTCAAAGATTTAACTTTAAATAGAGGATTTATATACTTTATTTAGAAAAATAAATAATATTATTGGATTGATCAAATTGAAAGAGATAAGTGGATAATGTGTGGATTGTTGAATACACTGTTAACTCCAAGGCATTCTGCAATTTGCTATGTTTACTTTCTTTTCATTGGAAAAAGTAGTTATTTATAAGGATTAGGAAGGAAAAAAGCTAGTGCATATCTTTCTAAATAGTTTTTTCCTAGTTCATAGTAGCCAAGACATATCATGTAAAAGTGCTTTAAATATTTAAAAGCTGACTTTTAACTATACATAATTTTTTTAAAAAAAATAAATTTTAAATCGAGCATTATAGATACCAAATTAAAATTGAAAGAGGGAGAAAATGTCCTCGTACTATACATAAATAAAGGTAAATTTTGGTATTTGATTTATAATAATAAAACTCTTGTAATATGATAATATGAATTGATATAAAATATGTAGAATTGTAATAAAAATTCATAATTGTAGAGAAAAAGTAATATGAAAGCTATATAGAATGCCAAATCAATATACATTGAATGTGAATTATTTAATTTCTTTCGATAATATTTGAATTTTATTTTGTAAGACATGGTTTAATTTAATAATAAAATAATAAAATAATAGTCATTGAATGACATAATAAGTGTTGTTTAGCTATTACAACACAGTTTCGTGCAATAATAATAGGTTGCATGTTTGCACCTATTTTTTATTTAATTTTGTGTATTAATCATATAGTTGGTAACAAAAATTTAATAACATAAAATGAATAATATAATAATTATATAAATTTGATATGCAATTAATTTTTTATAAAATCTAATTTTAAGATTTGAACTTATCATTATCTTTAATTAATTGTATAAATAAAATTATTAAACAATAAGAATATAATACATGATAAAATAAAAATTTAATTGACATACATGATTGTTATATGTCATTTTGTAAATGGATGACTTTATATCTTAATGTAAGATGTCTCTTTCTTATTTATTTTTTCAAAATAAAAACACGATGATTAATGATCTTTAGTAATAGAAATAGAAAACGATAAGTATTATTTTATAACTTAAAAAAATATACTATTAGTAAGAATTGTTCAAAGTATAAAACATATATTGAGGTTTGATGAGTTTGGAAAACTCTAATTTAATTTTTGATGATGAACAAACATTATTGAAATAATTAATTACAAAATTATTAATTTGATTTTTATTTAACATACATTAATTAATAATTTTGTGATGTAGGATTGTTACTGGGCCGAAAAGAAAAGAAAAATATATCAAGCTCAATTGAATCAAAAAAATTCAGCCTTGGTATTAAGACTTTGTGATAATGTTGGCTGAAATCATATTTGGGCTAGAAATTATTACTTAAGCCCTATTGGTTAAATCAATTCAGCATTGATTCAAAAATATTCAATGATGTATGGCTGAATTGATCATTATAATGTTGGGCCAAATTTAAATGTGCAAGTCCAAAATTATTGTTGGTAAATGACCAACTTGCTTGGACCGAAATCAAAAGGAGATGGGGCACACAATATTGCTTTATCCTTTTAACAAATAAAACCCATTTCTTTAATTATGCTGCACACTCCCAACGGACTCCACTCATACCATGTGATGGAATTCAAATCTTTTTGAAGTGGAGTTAATAAATGCATGGGAACTATGAGAGAGAAAGTGTGATTGACATGATGGTGATCATCAATGCTATACGCTACTCAATCAAAGGAAAGTAAAAGCAACCCATTTTAATTAATTTATTCAAACACACTTTATTGCTTTTCTTCATCCTCTCTCTTCTCTCTCATCCCTTTCTCTCTTCTCTTCGGTCATGTCACAGCAACCATGGAAGCTACACTAAGCTACCAAAAAGAAAAAGAAGAAGTTGCATGCATTAAGGCCATCAAGTTAATGATGGCAAGAAAAAAAAAACTAAAAGTATGTTGTGGCTGAGATAATCACCAAATATGGTTAGATTTGGTGAGGTAATCTCGGATCCTTCATACTCAAAAAGAAGTAAGAAGATTCGGCCAGCAAGGGAGATTCTTGAAGCATGGCTTGTCTTTGATTTTGCTCAACCACCACAGGAAGTAGCTAGAGTGACGAAGTGATGGTTGAGGTAGAGATTGAAGCAGATGAAGTCATCATCATCATGAAGCATCAAGGGCCAAAAATCCATCTTGGAGAGGAAGCCAAGGATGGAGCGCTCGGATTGATGAAGAGTGATGATCAAGAAAGGACTAGAGGTAATTGCATGTTGGGTTTTGCATGGTTATCTCTTCTCTCTCTATATGGCCGAACCGGTTCTGTTTCTTGAAGGAGGAAGAAGTTGATTTGGGTGTTGGCTTCAAGTGTGGAGGCTTCCCTCTTCATTAAAAAGAGAGAACATCCACTGTTTGGAGCAAGGAGACAATGTGAGAGTGCAAGGCACAGGGTTCACAGAGCTACCTGAGTTAACATATATTCTTCTCCTTCAAAGTATTCTGTTTTATATTTTTCTGTTTAATTTTGTCATGTCTTGAGTCTCATGGAAAAAGGCAAACAGTGAGGTTTGTATGAAAAAAGCCATAGAGCGGAAAAAGGCAGAAAGTGCAAAATTAAAAGAAAAAGCCATAGATGTCTTAGAGTTCCTTTGTACATCTGTGTTGTGTTTCATGATTCTGTGGGAATCCCCTTGTAAGTTGGGTTAGCACTTTACAGTTGAAAGCTTGGCAGTGACCAAGTCAAGTTCAGGATTGGGTTTAGAATTCTAGACTTGTCCCAGATAGGAAGGGTAGTTCCTAGGGAGAATTAGTGTATGTAATCAAATTTGATTATAGTGAAATTCCATCATTGTTGTGATGGAGACTGGATGTAGGCTGCACTGCACTTAGCAGCTGAACCAGGATATATCTGGGTGTAATCTTCCTTCTCTCCTACTCCATTTCTGTTTCTACTGCACAGGAGCAAAATCCAAAAATGTCTCGTGCCAAGTGACGAGACAAAATGAAAAAGTCTCGTGGCTAGGGACGAGCTAAAAATAGAAAAGTCTCCTCTAAGTCCAGCAAGTGTTAGCAAGTAAAAAAGGGGGCTAAGATTCAACCCCCCCTTCTCTTAGCCACTGAAACCATCAATTGGTATCAGAGCTTGGTCTCAAAGAGATCAAGCTTTGCAGGTTGGAGTAAAGATCCTCATGGCGGAAAACAGTGGCGCAAATGTGGTGTCCTATAATCTGACCGAAGGACAATCAAGCAACAGACCTCCTCTTTTCAGTGGAAAAAATTTTACCTATTGGAAGGAGAGGATGAAGATATTTGTACAAGCTGTAGATTACAGACTTTGGAAGATTATTCTGGAAGGACCTCAATTTCCAACTACCACAAATGCTGAAGGAGTGGTCACCCTCAAACCAGAAGCAAGATGGACCGAGGAAGATAGGAAGAAGGTAGAGTTAAATGCCAAGGCAGTAAACCTGCTCAACTGTGCTGTCAGCTTTGAGGAGTACCGACGGGTATCACGATGCACAATGGCAAAGGAAATCTGGGACAAGCTACAAATCACTCATGAAGGAACCACCATTGTAAAGAAGACTCGGACAGACATGTTGAATAGAGAATATGAAATGTTTACAATGAAGGAAGGAGAGTCCATTGATGAACTGTTCGAACGGTTCAACACTATCATTGTTGGCTTAGAAGCTCTGGGAATTTCACATTCAGAATCTGTGCTAGTGAGAAGAGTGTTGAGATGTCTTACAAAAGAGTGGGAAACAAAAGCTTTAATTATTTTTGAGAGTAGTAGCTTAGATTCCATGACACTTGATGATTTGAGAGGAAATCTTCTTGCTTTTGAAAACTCCTATTTGAAAAAAGATTCAAAAAAGAAAGGAATTGATTTTTCTTCTATGACTAACCCCCTGGATGATGAATCCAGTGATAACTTTTCTAAAAATGAGTTTGTGTTGTTTGCAAAAAAATTCAGAAAAATGATGAAACTCAAAGGCAAAGGCAGCAGCTCAAGGAGGATGAAGAAAGATTTTAGCAAAGTAATCTGTTATAATTGTAAGGAAATGGGGCATTTTAAATCTGATTGTCCCAAGTTAAAGAAGGAGGAAAAGCCGAAAAAAGGAAAGAAGAAGGGACTGATGGCTTCATGGGAAGATTTGGAAAATGACTCAGATGATGATGATGAAGAATCTGAGACTAAGTCACAGCCTTGTCTCATGGCAAATGAGGTAGATCAGGTATTCTTTCAAAACCCTGACACTGAAGACCTTCATCTTATGATAGATCACCTCTCTGAAAAAATAAGATGTTTTCTGACTGATAATCAAGATCTTGAACAACAAAATTTCATTCTTAAAGCTGAAAATGATTTTCTCAAAGAAAAACTAAGAGAGGCCAAAACTGCTTGTGATCTTGTGGAAGAGAATAAGCAGTTAAAAGCCCAAGTTAGAAGCTGTGAAAGTGACCATTCTGTCCTTGCATATGTGAATTATTTTAAGCAAAATGAAGAGTTGCTTAAAGAGGTTAAAAGACTTAAGGAAGACTTAGCCAAGTTCACCCAAAGTTCTGAAAATTTGAATCAAATCTTGGCTAGTCAAAAACCTCTTTATGATAAAGCTGGGTTGGGATTTTATAAATATGAAAAATCACATTCTGAAAACATTGCTTCATCTTCAAATGATACAAAGTATCAAGACCCAACTTACTTTAACAAAACAACAACTCCAAGATTTTGTAGGCTATGCAATCGAAGTGGACACTTTCCTATTCAATGTTTCTTTGGTGAAAGAATGATTGGTGATAAAGTTTGTAAAGTTATTTTTGATTACAATGATTTGGGACATAAGAGATGGTTTAACATGAAAGGATCCAAGAAAATTTGGATACCTAAGGTCACTTGAGCTTATTTTGTAGGTATGCCTAGCATCCAAGAAGAAAGTAAATATGTGGTACATGGATAGCGGATGCTCTAGGCATATGACCAAAAAGACAACCTTCTTCATAAAGCTTGATGAATATGATGGAGGACTTGTCACTTTCGATGATGATGCAAAAGGAAAAATAGTGGCGGTTGGGAAAGTGGGTAAAAATTTCTCTTCTTGTATAAATGATGTCCTCCTTGTACATGGCTTAAAACATAATTTACTTAGTGTTAGTCAATTATGTGATTTGGGTTTTGAAGTTATTTTTAAGAAGTTTGTTTGCTTAGTTGTTTGTGAGAAAACTGGGGATGTTCTTTTTGAAGCTAAAAGATGCAACAATGTGTATGGATTAACTCTTGAGGATTTAAAGGAACAAAATGTAACATGTTTTACTTCTTTTGAATCTGAAAAATGGCTTTGGCATAGAAAGTTGGGCCATGCTAGCATGTACCAAATTTCTAAGCTAGTTAAAAAGAATTTGGTTAGAGGAATTCCAAACATCAAGTTTGATAAGGATCTTACTTGTGATGCTTGTCATTGGGCAAACAAGTAAAATCCTCCTTTAAGTCAAAAGATGGAATCTCAACCAAGAGGCCATTGGAGATGTTACATATTGATCTTTTTGGTCCTACTAGAACTCAAAGTTTGGGAGGTAAACATTATGTTCTTGTAGTGGTTGATGATTACTCTAGATTTGGTTGGGTACTTTTCCTTGCTCATAAGAATGATGCATTTTATGCCTTCTCTACCCTTTGCAAGAAAATTCAAAATGAAAAGGATTTGAAAATTGCCCATTTGAGAAGTGATCACGGAAGAGAATTTAAAAATCAAGACTTTGAAAAATTCTGTGATGACTTGGGGATTTCTCATAATTTTTCATGCCCTAGAACCCCCCCAACAAAATGGGGTGGTTGAAAGAAGGAATCGAAGCCTTCAAGAAATGACTAGGGCCATGCTATGTGAGAATGAAGTTCCTAAATTCTTATGGGCTGAAACTGTGAACACAGCATGTTATATTTTGAATAGAACAATCATTAGAAAAGGGTTAAAGAAAACTCCTTATGAGCTATGGAAAGGAACCCCTCCAAATCTTAAGTACTTTCATATTTTTGGATGCAAATGCTTTGTACTTAACAATAAGGAAAACCTTGAAAATTTGATCCAAAATCCTATGAAGGAATATTTGTTGGATATTCCACCACAAGCAAGGCCTATAGAGTTTATCTCAAAGGTTATAGAACCATAGAGGAATCCATACATGTTACCTTTTGTGATTCTAACTTAATTCCCAGTATTGTAAAGGATAATGATTCAGATAGTGAAGAGGATGGAACAAGTAAAGAAAATCCCAAATCTGTGCAAAATGAAGAATCTGTCAGCCCAGTTTTATCTCGTCAGATCGAAGGAGAAATTTCCATTTTGTCTCCTGAGCAGACACGAGAAACTGAAACAGTGAGACCACCAGAAGATCATCAAAGCTCAACACCTGTCCGAAAGCCTAGAGAATGAAAGTCCATGAGGGGTTATCCTCATGACTTCATCATTGGTGATCCCTCTCAAGGTGTAACCACAAGATCCTCCACCAAAAGGCAAACGAACCTAGCAACTTTGCTCTCTTGTCACAAATGGAGCCCAACAATGTCAAACAAGCTCTTGAAGATCCATCATGGGTCAAGGCCATGCAAGAGGAGCTTGCTCAATTTGACAAGAATAAGGTTTGGACTTTAGTACCTCATCCGGATGGTAAGAAGGTAACGGGTACTAAGTGGGTATTCAAAAATAAACTTGGTGAGGATGGACAAGTTGTTCGTAACAAGGCTAGATTAGTGGCCCAAGGTTACGGTTAAGAAGAGGGTATAGATTTTGATGAGTCTTTTGCTCCGGTAGCTAGAATGGAAGCAATTAGGTTGCTTCTTGCCTATGCTACCCATAAAGGTTTCAAAATGTTTCAAATGGATGTTAAATGTGCTTTCCTTAATGGCTTTATTGATAGAGAAGTGTATGTGGCTCAACCCCCCGGTTTTGAACATAAAGATTTTCCTAATCATGTGTTTAAACTTTCAAAGGCTCTTTATGGCCTTAGACAAGCTCTAAGAGCTTGGTATGAAAGGCTTAGTGCCTTCCTATTAGAAAATCATTTTCAAAGGGGAACCACCGACACTACTTTGTTCATTAAAGTTTCTAATGATGACATCCTTCTTGTTCAAGTTTATGTGGATGATATTGTGTTTGGATCAGCCAATGAGTCCTTGTGTGAAGAGTTTGGAAAACTCATGACTAGTGAGTTTGAAATGAGTTTAATGGGAGAGCTAACTTTCTTTCTCGGCCTCCAAATTAAACAAACTCCTAGTGGTATCTTTATTCACCAAGGCAAGTATGCAAAAGAATTGATAAAGAAATTTGGCTTAGAGAATTCCAAACCAATGGGAACACCAATGCATCCTAACACTAAACTTGAAAAGGATGATGATGGCCTAGATGTGGATGAGACACGGTATAGAGGAATGATTGGTTCATTAATGTATCTTACATCCTCTAGACCGGATATTGTTCAAAGTGTGGGTGTATGTTCAAGATTTCAATCTCACCCAAAAGAATCCCATTTATCGGCCGTTAAACGCATCATTAGATATATTAAGGAAACATGTGATTATGGTTTATGGTATCCAAAATCTGATGATTTTTGTGCAGTAGAGTTTTGTGATGCAGATTATGCGGGAGATAGAGTGGATAGAAGGAGCACCTCCGGCATGTGTTGCTTCCTTGGAAGTTCACTCAACATGTGGTCAAGCAAGAAACAAGCCACAGTGGCTCTATCCACAGCTGAAGCTGAATATATATCCGCATCTGCTTGTTGTTCGCAATTAATTTGGTTAAAAACTCAATTGGAAGATTACAAATTAAAGATTAATAGTATACCCTTATTTTGTGATAACATGAGTGCAATAAATATTTCAAAAAATCCTATTTTGCACTCAAGAACAAAGCACATTGAAATTAAATATCATTTCATTAGAGAACATGTGCAAAAGGGAACTATTGATATTCAATTTGTAAAATCCGAAGATAAACTTGCGGATATTTTCACTAAGCCCTTATGTGAAGACAGATTCTGCACCTTAAGAAACAGTTTGGGAATGATAGAATTAAGTTCTGTTGAAAATTTGTGAACTTTTTGATTCTGTTTGGTTTTGTCTCGTAGAAAAGCAGGAGACAAATTTCATGATGTGTTGAACGGGCCATGATACAGGGGGAGACTGAACTGAAGTTAATTATTTTGGGCCCCACCAAATCTCTTTGACATCACTCTGACCCGTTCCTCATTTTTTTGGAAGTTGTCAAATCAAATCTTTATCCTTTTCTCATCCCTTAGGAACTATTTTCACTTGTCTTGAATTAGTATGGACTGCATTATTTTTTTTCTCATTTTTTTGCAGGGTCGCTCCTTGATAAAAAAAAAAGAAGGAGGCTGAATTGAAACTGTTATGTTGCACTATTTTGCAGACCTGTTTTGCTCTATTTTATGCTCTGATCTGGCTCTGTTTTAAGCACTTTATGTTAGTGGATTAATTTCGAGTTGAACTTTGATTGTCATTTGCTCAAATGCATGTGTGCTTACTGGACCATTGTGTTTTGGTAAAAAACAAATATTCTGCTTCTTGTATGTTATTTTCATTTATTTTGCAGTGCCCCTTGATGCCAAAAGGGGGAGAAATAGTGCTGAAAACTGAAATTGAGAAATAGTGCTGAAAATTGAAATCATGAAAACAGGGGATGAAATTTTCAATTGATGAAAATTCATGATCACCCTTGTTTAAGGAACGCATGTTATCATATTTGTTTCACTATGATTACTGCTGCTTATTATACTTGGCATCTAGTTTATAATGATGTTTGATTTACTGAATGCCTGGTTGTTGATTTATCTTGAGGAACATGTTTTTATTTGAATATTCTTATTCATCTTGATAAACATGTTGGGTGGAAAATTTATTTTTGGCAGTTCCTTTATACTGTGATGTCTAACAAACTGCCATGCTTTGATGTAATCATATGTGATTCAAAAATTATTTTCCTTCTTAAATAATATTGCTCTGATATCTTGACTGGAAAATAATTGAAATATTTTTGAACAACATTGTTTTGTGCTTAGTTGATGTGTGTAAATGATTGAGCAGAAAATCAGATTACTGATAACAAATGAGTTTTGTATATCATACAAATCTGCTCATAAATCAAGCATTCAACATTTTAAAATTAATATGTTGAATAACATTGTTACTTCAAGCTTGATTTCAAAATTGTTACAGGTTAATACTTCCCTTGGTAAAATAAGCATACATCAAGGGGGAGCCATGTGATAATTAGAAAGGGGGAGAAATTCAAAATTCAAAGGGAGTATTCTTTACTCAATCTTTAAATTTCTTTTCATTTCAATTTTAATAATGTTTGTCATCAAGGGGGAGATTGATGAGTTTGGAAAACTCTAATTTAATTTTTGATGATGAACAAACATTATTGAAATAATTAATTACAAAATTATTAATTTGATTTTTATTTAACATACATTAGTTAATAATTTTGTGATGCAGGATTGTTACTGGGCCGAAAAGAAAAGAAAAATATATCAAGCTCAATTGAATCAAAAAAATTCAGCCTTGGTATTAAGACTTTGTGATAATGTTGGCTGAAATCATATTTGGGCTAGAAATTATTACTTAAGCCCTATTGGTTAAATCAATTCAGCATTGATTCAAAAATATTCAATGATGTATGGCTGAATTGATCATTATAATGTTGGGCCAAATTTAAATGTGCAAGCCCAAAATTATTGTTGGTAAATGACCAACTTGCTTGGACCGAAATCAAAAGGAGATGGGGCACACAATATTGCTTTATCCTTTTAACAAATAAAACCCATTTCTTTAATTATGCTGCACACTCCCAACGGACTCCACTCATACCATGTGATGGAATTCAAATCTTTTTGAAGTGGAGTTAATAAATGCATGGGAACTATGAGAGAGAAAGTGTGATTGACATGATGGTGATCATCAATGCTACACGCTACTCAATCAAAGGGAAGTAAAAGCAACCCATTTTAATTAATTTATTCAAACACACTTTATTGCTTTTCTTCATCCTCTCTCTTCTCTCTCATCCCTTTCTCTCTTCTCTTCGGTCATGTCACAGAAACCATGGAAGGTACACTAAGCTACCAAAAAGAAAAAGAAGAAGTTGCATGCATCAAGGCCATCAAGTTAATGATGGCAAGAAAAAGAAAACTAAAAGTATGTTGTGGCTGAGATAATCACCAAATATGGTTAGATTTGGTGCGGTAATCTCGGATCCTTCATACTAAAAAAGAAGTAAGAAGATTCGGCCAGCAAGGGAGATTCTTGAAGCATGGCTTGTCTTTGATTCTGCTCAACCACCACAGGAAGTAGCTAGAGTGGTGAAGTGATGGTTGAGGCAGAGATTGAAGCAGATGAAGTCATCATCATCATGAAGCATCAAGGGCCAGAAATCCATCTTGGAGAGGAAGCCAAGGATGGAGCGCTCGGATTGATGAAGAGTGATGATCAAGAAAGGACTAGAGGTAATTGCATGTTGGGTTTTGCATGGTTATCTCTTCTCTCTCTATATGGCCAAACCGGTTCTGTTTCTTGAAGGAGGAAGAAGTTGGTTTGGGTGTTGGCTTCAAGTGTGGAGGCTTCCCTCTTCTTTAAAAAGAGAGAACAGCCACTGTTTGGAGCAAGGAGACAGTGTGAGAGTGCAAGGCACAGGGTTCTCAGAGCTACCTGAGCTAACATATATTCTTCTCCTTCAAAGTATTCTGTTTTGTATTTTTCTGTTTAATTTTGTCATGTCTTGAGTCTCATGGAAAAAGGCAAACAGTGAGGTTTGTATGAAAAAAGCCATAGAGCGGAAAAAGGCAGAGAGTGCAAAATTAAAAGAAAAAGCCATAGATGTCTTAGAGTTCCTTTGTACATCTGTGTTGTGTTTCATGATTCTGTGGGAATCCCCTTGTAAGTTTGGTTAGCACTTTACGGTTGAAAGCTTGGCAGTGACCAAGTCAAGTTCAGGATTGGGTTTAGAATTCTGGACTTGTCCCAGATAGGAAGGGTAGTTCCTAGGGAGAATTGGTGTATGTAATCAAAGTTGATTATAGTGAAATTCCATCATTGTTGTGATGGAGACTGGATGTAGGCTGCACTGCACTTAGCAGCTGAACCAGGATATATCTGGGTGTAATCTTCCTTCTCTCCTACTCCATTTCTGTTTCTACTGCATAGGAGCAAAATCCAAAAATGTCTCGTGCCAAGTGACGAGACAAAATGAAAAAGTCTCGTGGCTAGGGACGAGTTAAAAACAGAAAAGTCTCCTCTAAGTCCAGCAAGTGTTAGCAAGTAAAAAAGGGGCTAAGATTCAACCCCCCTTCTCTTAGCCACCGAAACCATCAAGGTTTAAATATAACTAATAAATTAGTAAATATTAGTTACACAATTGCCTTCATTATAAGTTTGTAATGGACAATCTCAATAACCATTGTTCTGACTTAATGCCCAATAATCATAACATCAACTTTATGCATCAACTTTATATCTATATAAAGACACATATTTTTATATGTCAAAGGAAACTGACATGATAAGTTTTATTTTATGTCTAACATTCTATATTTATAAAATTATTATACATCTTTTGAAAACTTACTGACTTGAGTATCGGGTGTCTTTTGCAAGTATCTATCATCCGTGCTATTCTTGCCAAAATATACATCTTATGGAAACGAAAAGACAAATTCGATTTCCTCTAAAAATAGATATACCTCGAAAGTTCATCCACATAAGAACAATAACTATAAATAAATCAGACTCAACGATAATGTGATACATCTCTTAAATAATAGTTATCTGAAGCCATTTAACAATACTCCACAATTTTTCATGCATAATTGAACAATACAAAAATACTATAAATAATACGAGATTTTTTCTTTATTCATGAAACAAAATAAAAAAGCACAAATTTTTTTTGTTCATCCTTTTCTTCAAGTATTAAACTAAGTTTTCCTTCACAAACTTCTTATTTCTTTCATTGCATAACTCGAAACAGTTTTATACACCTATTTTACTATTTTCTTATCAGATGATGTAGATTTAATCTCTTTACATTATACACACACCAACCATTGATTACATCTAACATTTACTTTGAATCTTATATTAACGATTCAGTTTTAATGAAAATGCGTATTTCTAGTCAAATCAATTAATTCAACTGCCATTCTTACAAGTAACCATTTTCCCTTATGACGTGTCTAACGCTTCCTTAAATGGTTTAAAAAAAACAGTTGAGCTTCGGGTCACTTCCTTTGATTTTCAACTGAGTTATAAGTTATAACTCTTTCTTACAATGAAAGCTCAACTTGATTCTTTCAAAAAGTTGTTTAGTCATGTTTAGGGAGTGTGATATGATCATTATAACTTTGTAGTTCGGAAACAACAGTCCTATAAGCGTTGTAATTCAAAATGGGTAAACGTGTTATCTGGTGCATGAAATTGATTCTGTAATATTTGCACAGATAGACCGGTAAGTGTACTGGGTCGTCCCAATAATATCTCAGGTGAGTGAGGGTCGATCCCACAGATATTGTTAGTTTGAACAAGTAATGACTATCTTGTAGATCTTAGTCAGGCGGATAGAAAATATAGTTTGTTATGAAAAACGTATAAAAACATAATAAAGATAGAATTACTTAATTGGTATGAAATCAGTGATGAGAGAACGGTTGAGGCTCGGGAGATGCTTCCTCCTTCTGGATCAACTTTTCTCATTGTCTACTCCAACTTCTAATGATTCATTCCTTAGTAGGCTGTAAGTGACTAACGCCATGTCAGTGGTCATTAATCTCCTTTGCTTTAGATCAAACGCCAGGTCAGTGGTCACCTAATCTGAATGGGGGTGAAGCTCTAGCAGTCCATTCCCTTGGTGATCCTACTCAAAACGCCACAGACAAGGTCGAATCTTTCGGATCAGAGAATGCTGCTTCATTGATTCTAGCCTATACCACAAAGGCCCTAATTGCCCCGTACCTTGGCTGAACTGATGTCTCCAAGTCCCCAATGAAGTCATGGATTAGCCGTCTAAGAGATGTATAATCAAGCTGGTGGTTCAGTATTATCCCGTCAAGGACTCACAAGAATCCATGTAGAATAGGGATGACGGTCAATTTACACTCTCAATTCATTAGGATGAAGAACGAAGATACATCTTAGAATAGAATCAAGCATAGATTGAAGTAGAACAATGATATTATTAATCCATAAAAGTCAACAGAGCTCCTAACCTTAACCTAGGAGGTTAGTGACTCATAGCTTACAGAAAGTAAAACTGTATTCGAATGGGCAAAAAGTTCAAAAGTCCTCTGAACAAGGGTGATCCTTGTTCTATATATACTAATCTGATAACTACGAATTATAGAAATAAGATACACTAATCTTGTAGTGCAAAAATCCACTTTCTGGGCCCACTTGGTAAGTGTTTAGGCTGAGCTTGAGTGAAGCCACGAGTTGGAACTGCCTCTGGGATGTTGGACGCTAGCTTTGGACTCCTTTTTGGGTGTTGGGCGCGAGGAATGTGGTTGGTAGCTGGCGTTGAACGCCAGTTTTGGGTCTTCATTTCCAAAGCAAAGCATAGATTATTATATATTTCTAGAAAGCACTGGATGTTAGCTTTCCATAGCCATTGAGAGAGTGCCATTTAAATATCTGTAGCTCTAGAAATGCTCCTTCGAGTGCATGGAGGTCAGAATTTGATAGCATCTGCTATACTTTCCTTGCCTTTGAATCGGACTTTGCCAAAACTCCTCAATTTCAGCCAGAAAATACTGGAAATCATCATAAAATACAACAACTCAAAGTAGAATCCAAAAATATGAATTTTGCACTAAAACCTATGAAAATATAATAAAACTTTAACAAAACATAACAAAAACTATATGAAAATGATTCCAAAAAGCGTATAAAATATCTGGTCATCAGAATACCAAACTTAAACTGGTGCTTGACCCCAAGCAACCAAAAATAAAGTAGGATTAAAAAGAAGAGAAGGATACAATATTTCTCAGAGTTTTCAATGAAGCTAAGTTTCAATTAGATGAGCGGGACTAGTGGCTATTCACTTCTGAATAGTTTTGGCATCTCACTTTCCTTTGAAGCTCAGAATAATTGGCATCTTTAGGAACTCCGAATCTAGATGATATTATTGACTTTCCTAGTTTAGTTCTTTTTGAATCTTGAACACATCTTCTTTTGAGTCTTGGCCGTGACCTTAAGCGCTTTGTTTTCAAGTATTACCACCGGATACATAAATGCTACATGCACTTAATTAGGTGAACCCTTTCAGATTGTGATTTAGCTTTGCTAGAATTCTGAGCCAGTGGTGTCCAGAGTTCTTAAGCACATTCTTTTGCTTTGGATCACGATTTTAATTGCTCAGTTTCAAGTTTTTCACTTGACACTTTCACACCACAAGCATATAGTTAGGGGGAGGAGTTCATTTGAACTTTTTAAGCCAAGACTTTATTTCTTTTAGGCACTCCTAACCATTGATGCTCAAAGCCTTGGACCCTTGCTCTTGCCTTTTGGTTTAAAGAGCTATTGGCTTTTTTTTTCTTTTGCTTCTCTTTTTTTCCCGATTCTTTCTTTCTCTTTTTCTTTTCTTTCTTTTTGCTGGTTTTTCTTGCTTCAAGAATCAAGTTTTTTTGGATTTTTCAGATTACTAATAATATTTCTCCTTTTTCATCATTCTTTCAAGAACCATCATTATAAACTCCAACATCAAATATGCACTATTTATTTCATGCATTCAGAGAGTAAAAGCAATACTACCATATCAAAATAATTGAACTATTCTTATGATATAACTCGAAATTCAAGTATCTCCCTATTCTTTTTCAAGTAAAATTTTCTTTTAAGTATGGTGAGAGATGCATGGAATATTCCATAACTTTAAGACATAAAATACAGATGATCATGCACTAGAAATAGACAATAAAATAAAATATATGGAAAATAGAAAAATAACATAAGCAACAGGGGATTAAGGGAATGGGTCCACCTTAGTGACGGTGGCTACTGCTCCCTCTAGAGAATTCAATAGAGCTCTTGATTTCTTCTATGTCACGTCCGTGTCTCTGTTGTTCTTCTCTCATGACTCTTTGATCTTCTTTTATTTCATAGAGGATGGTGAAGTGCTCTTGGTGTTCCATCCTCAGATGATCCATGTTGGAGCTCAATTCTCCTAGAGAAGTGTTCAATTAGTCCCAATAGCCTTGGGGAGGAAAACACTTCTCTTAAGGAATCTCAAGGATTTCTTGTTGAGGCGGCTCCACATGCTCATGTTGAGGTGCATGTGTAGGCTCTCTAGTTTGCTCCATCCTTCTTTTAGTGATAGGCTTGTCCTTCACAACGGGGATATCTCCTTCTATGACAATTCTAGCTGAATTGCATAAGTGACATATAAGATAAGGAAAAGCCAACCTTGCTAATGTGGAAGGCTTTTCAGCTTTCTTGTACAATTTTTGAGGTATTACCTCATGTAGCTCCACCTCACTCCCAAGTATGATCCAATGAATTATGATGGCTCTGTCAATGATCACTTCTGACCGATTGCTAGTAGGGATGAAAGAGCGTTAGATAAATTTCAACCATCCTCTAGCTACAGATTTGAGGTCAAGCATTCTTAGTTGGAAAGGCTTGCCTTGAGCGTCCCTCTTCCAATGAGCTCCTTCCATACAAATGTCTGAAAGGACTTGATCCTGCCTCTGATCAAAATTGACTCTTCTAGTGTAAGGATGTGGGTCTCCTTGCATTACTGGCAAATGGAGCGCCAACCTTACACTTTCTGGGCTGAAATCTAAGGGTCACTCTCGGACCATGTTGCTCCAATCTTTGGGGCTTGGGTTCACACTTATATCATGATGTTTAGTGACCCATGCATTGGTATAGAACTCTTGTACCATCAAGATTCCAGCTTCTGGGATAGGATTGGTTTGAACTTCTTAACCTCTCCTCCGGATTTCTCGTCGAATCTCCGGGTACTCATTCTTTTTGAGCCTAAAGGGGACTTCAGGGATCACCCTCTTCTTTGCCACTACTTCATAGAAGTGGTCTTGATGAGCTTTGGTGATGAATCTCTCCATCTCCCAAGGTTCGGAGGTGGAAGAAACAGCTTTTCCTTTCCTCTTTCTAGAGGATTTTCCAACTTTGGGTGCCATAAGTGTGAATGGAAAGCAAAAATCAAGGATTTTCCAACACCAAACTTAAAAGTTTTGCTCGTTCTTGAGCAAAAAATGGAAAAAAAGAGTAGAAGAAGAAGAGAATGGGGGGAAAAAGAAGGAGAGAGTGTTTCCGCCAAGTGGGGGCTTTTGTGTATGAATTGTGTGTATGAAGGATGGGAGAAATGGGTATTTATAAGGATGGGATAGGGTAGGGTTCGAATGGGAGGGGGGAAATTGGGTGGGAATTTTTGAATTTGAAGTGGGTGGGGGTTGGTGGGAGTTATGATGGTTTTGGGAAGAGATATGGATGTGATTGGTTGAGGGTTTATAGGGAAGAGTATGTGGGGAAAAGGGAAAGTAAGAGAGAGAAAAAGGTGGGATAGGTGGAGATTCTATGAGACCCACTGATCCTGAGAGGCTAGGGTATCGAGTTCCCTACCCCCTTGTGGGCGTTGAACGCCCAGATCCTGCTCTTAGCTGGTGTTCAATGCTAGCTTCATGCTCCTCATAGGGCATTGGACGCCCATAGGGGACCTCCTTCCTTACGTTCAACGCCAGTTCTCTGCCTCCTTTGAGGCGTTGACCGTTCAGCCTCTGGCTAAGCATTTAACGCCAACAATGTTGCTCTTCTTGGGCGTTGAACGCCCATTAGGGATACCCTGTGAGGCGTTCAACACCCGATTGGCTGCTCTTCTTAGGCGTTGAATGCCCATTCTTGCCCCCTTGTCTGGCGTTCAACGCTAGCAAGGTACCTGCTCTAGGGTGTTCTGTTTCTAGTTCTGACTGTCTCTATTTCTGTTTTAACTACTGCACATGATTACAAACTTAGAAAAATAAATATGAAAATTGAACTGATATAACTTAAAGAAAGTTAATGAAAAAAAAGAAATAACTTTAATTTTGGTTGAGTTACCTCTCAACAAGCACTTCTTTGACGTCACTAGCTTGATGGTTAGCTCCTTACAGAGATGGATAGTGGCTCAGAATTTCGCCCCTTACCGTGAACTTCTTTCCTGTGCTTTCATGGATGAGTTCCACATGCTCTAAAGATAGGATCTTATTCATAGTATGTGAAATGATTGGGTTGCAGTGAAGACAACTCTCATGCCAGGTGAGAGGCCTTCAATGGGGATTTTCTTGTCTATCCAGCATTTAGTACCTTTATTCTTAGTGCTTGATGATGACTGCCTAACATCAATCTTAGAATTGGCGTTTGGGGGCTCTATATAGCTTTGCACTGAGAGAGAGGGTTGGAACACCAGGTGTTGCACAATTGTCTCTCTTTTGTCAGAGGGAGAGTTAGGGTTAGGTATCTTGAATAAGATACAGTCCTCATGCAATTGCAGGACTAGCTCTCCTTTTGCTACATCTATGATGGCATTAGCAGAGGCTAGGAAAGTTCTTCCAAGGATGATGGATTCATCCTCTTCTTTTCCAGTATCCAAGATTATAAAATTTGCAAGGATGTAAAAGTTTTCAACTTTTACTAAGACATCCTCTATGAGACCATATGCCTTTTTCATTGACTTATCTGCCATCTCTAGTGAGATTCTTGCAACTTGTACCTCAAAGATTTCCAGCCTCTCTATCACAGAGAGTGGCATGAGGTTTATGCTTGATCGAAGGTCACATAGAACCTTCCTAAAGGTAATGGTGCCTATGGTGTAGGGAATTAGGAAGCATCCGAGATCTGACAGCTTCTGAGGTAGTTTCTTTTGAACCAAGGCATTGAGTTCCTTGGTAACCACTAGAGGTTCTTCCTGCAATTTCTCTGTTCTAAATAACTTGGCATTTAGCTTCATCAAAATTCCTAGGTACCGAGTAACTTGCTCTTCCCGAGTTTTCTCTTCCTCATCAGAGGAAGAATGATCTTCATAATCCATAATTTGTAACAAGGCATTTAATGGAACTTCTATAATCTCCTCATGAGTCTTAGTTGCCTCCAGTTCTTCAATAGGGAAGTTGTTAGTGGGCGTTGAATGCCCAGCTGCCCCATTACTGGCGTTCAATGCCAGCTTTTGTGCCACTTTGGGCGTTGAACGCCCAGTAGAGACTTTCTTACTGGCGTTCACCGCTAGAGCATTGGTGCACAAAATTACACTAACACTATGTACTTCCGCACAACTAACCAGTAAGTGCATTGAGTCATCTAAGTAATACCTTGCGTGAGTAAGGGTCGATCCCATGGAGATTGACGGCTTGAAGCAAGCTATGGTTATCTTATTATTCTTAGTCAGGATATCAATAGTAGTTCTTAGTTTTAATTGTGAAAAGTAAAAGAGCATGGATTAAATGATACTTGTTATGCGGTAATGGAGAACAGGTTGAGGTTTTGGAGATGCTCTGTCTTTTGAATTTCTGCTTTCCTACTGTCTTCTTCCTCGCGCACGCAGGTCTCCTTCCAAGGGAAGCTGTATGTTGGTGGATCACCGTTGTCAATGGCTACCAGCCGTCCTCTTAGTGAAAAGGGTCCATGTACATGGTAAATCATCTGTTGGTTTTCACTAATGTTGGAATAGGATCCATTGATCCTTTTGCGTCTGTCACCACGCCCATCATTCATGAGTTTGAAGCTCGTCACAGTCACCCCTTCCCGGATCCTACTCGGAATACCACAGATAAGGTTTAGATTTTCCGGATCTCAGGAATGCTGCCAATTGATTCTAGCTTATACCATGAAGACTCTGATCTCATGGATTTGAATGCTCTGTTGTCAGGAGAGGCAGTCAAACTCGTGAGCCAGGAACCCAAGAGACACCCATTCAATCTAAGGTAAAACGGAAGTGGTTGTCAGGCACGCGTTCATAGGTTGAGACTAGTGATGAGTGTCATAGATCATCACATTCATCATGTTGAAGTGCGAATGAACATCTTAGAATAGAAACAAGCGTGATTGAATAGAAAACAGAAATAATTGCATTAATTCATCGAGACACAGCAGAGCTACTCACCCCCAACCATGGGGTTTAAAGACTCATGCCATCAAAGATACAGATTCAGATGTAAAAATGTCATGAGGTACAAAATAAATCTCTAAAAGTAGTTTTTATACTCAACTAGTGACCTAGGTTTACAGAAAATGAGTAAACTAAGATAGATAGTGCAGAAATCAACTTCTGGGACCCACTTGGTGTGTGTTGGGGCTGAGCATTGAAGCTTTCACGTGCATAGACTATTCTTGGAGTTAAACACCAGTTTGTAACCTGTTTTTGGTGTTTAACTCTGGTTTGTAACTTGTTTCTGGCGTTTAACGTCAGAATAGGGCAGAAAGCTGGCGTTGAACGCCAGTTTGCGTCATCTAAACTTGGGGAAAGTATGGACTATTATATATTGCTGGAAAGCCCTGGATGTCTACTTTCTAACGCAATTAAGATCGCGCCATTTGAAGTTTAGAATGATTGGCATCCATAGAAACTCACAATTCAGATAGTGTTATTGATTCTCCTAGTCTAGTATGTTGATTCTTGAACACAGCTACTTTTATGAGTCTTGGCCGTGGCCCTAAGCACTTTGTCTTCCAGTATTACCACCGGATACATAAATGCCACAGACACATAACTGGGTGAACCTTTTCAGATTGTGACTCAGCTTTGCTAAAGCCCCAAATTATAGTTGTCCAGACTTCTTTAGCACACTCTTTTGGATCACGACTTTAACCACTCAGTCTCAAGCTTTTCATTTGGACCTGCATGCCACAAGCACATGGTTAGGGACAGCTGGGTTCAGCCGCTTAGGCCAGGATTTTCTTCCTTTAGGCCTTCATATCCATTGATGCTCAAAGCCTTGGATCCTTTTTACTCTTGCCTTTTGGTTTTAAGGGATATTGGCTTTTTCTTTTTTTTTTCTTTTCTCTCTTCTCTTTTTTTTACTGCTTTTTCTTACTTCAAGAACCAATTTTATGATTTTTCAGATTATCAATAACATTTCTCTTTTTCATCATTCTTTCAAGAGACAACAATTTTAACATTCATAAACTTCACTATCAGAATTATGCACTATTCAAGCATTCATTCAGAAGACAAAAAGTGTTGTCACCACATATAAATAATTTGAATTTTTCTTATTAAGAACTCGAAAAAATTTACTTCCTTATTCTAAAAATATCTGCTATTTTATTCATGTTTAATGATGATGAAAAAAATAAATTATATCTTACCTGGAGATGATAGAAATAAAAAATAAAAATACTAATTACTACTACACATATGACTCCTATGATAGATTTCTAATAGCAGAAGTTATCACAGAATTAAAATTAGGACTCAACAACCTTTATTTTGGGAGATGGACGCTCTTTCAATTTGTGGGTTGTCTAGACCTTCAAGAGAAAGCTTCTGGCGCTTCAGCTCCTGTAGTTCACGCCTTTGCTTCTCTTGTTCCTTAAGCAGTTTACAGATCATACTATTTTGATTATGCTGTTCTTCCTTAAGTTGATCCATAGTTTCTTGCAGCTTGGTGACAGATGCTTCTAGGCGGGTCCAGTAGTCAATCTGAGGAATTTCTGGGAGGAACTCCTGCGCCCTCCTTTGGATGGAGTTTTCTTGTACTTGTTGTCCCTCCATTGACTTCTTGATGATTGGATGTTCGATTGGGATGAATTCATCTACTCCCATCTTCACCCCAGCCTCTTTACATAGCAGAGAAATCAAGTTTGGGTAAGCCAATTTGGCGTCCTTGGAGTTCTTATTTGCAATTGTGTAGAGCTCACAAGAAATCAGTTGATGAATCTCTACTTCATTTCCTTGCATAATACAATAGATCATCACTGCTCTCTTGATAGTGACTTCGGAGCAGTTGCTGGTACGCAGCATGGAACGTCCAATGAAATCCAGCCAGCCCCTAGCAACTGGTTTGAGATCCCCTCTCTTGAGTTGGTTTAGAACACCTTTTGTGCTGGTTGTCCACTTAGTTCCAGGGATGCATATGTCCTCTTGAATTTGGTCCAAGCGCTTATCATCACACACCATCTCCTATTAAAGGATTCTGGATCATGTTGTAGTTGAGGCAGCTTGAAGACCTCTCTTATTTTGTCAAGGTGAAAGTAAATCATCTTTCCTCTGACCATGGTTCGAAAGGTATAGAAAGCGGTTTTAGTCATTCTCTGCCTCTCTGTTTGCCACAGATTTGAGTAGAATTCCTGAACCATTTTTCTACCCACCTTTATATCAGGATTAGCTAGAATTTCCCAGCCTCTGTTTTGAATTTGCTCTTGGATCTCCGGATATTCATCTTCTTTCAGATTGAATTTTACTTTTGGGATCACTGACCTTAGACCCATTATTTTGTGGTAATGGTCCGAATGTTCCATGCTTAAGAACCTCTCTTGATTTCAAAGTGGTCTTGGATTATTCTCTTTTTTGCCTCTTGAAGTGGTTTGTATTCCCTTAGGAGCCATGATCTTAGTGAGTCTTAGCTCAGTGATCACGCACAACACACCAAACTTAGAGGTTTGCTTGTCCTCAAGCAAAAGAAGAAAAGAGAGGAGAATGAGGAGAGCTGAATTCGAATTGTGGAGTAGAGGGGGTGGCCGAATGTTAATTTAAAAGGGAGGGGGTGGGTTCAAATTTTTTTGAAAAAGATATGATAGAAGATATGATTTGTAAAAAGATATTATGATATGCAAAAGATGTAATTTTAAAATTGAATTAAGAGAGAGAGTTTTGAAAAAGATAAATCTAACTTTGAAAAGATAGTATGATGAGTTGAAAAAAAGATTTGAAAAGATATCAGAAAGATATATGAATTTTGAAAAAGATTTGAAAAGAAATTAAAAAGATATATGAATTTTGAAAAAGATTTTGAAAAGAAGAAAAGAATTTTAGGATTAAGAGTTATTTTTGAAATTTGAAATTGAAAGATTGAGGATTTGTAATATGTTCATGCTAGAAATCATGGTTTAAAATATGAAAATTTGAAAAAAGAATGAGTTGGAAAACAAAACTACCTCCCCTCCACATTCCTGGCATTAAACGCCCAAACGCTGCTTGTCTTGGGCGTTTAATGCCCATTTGCTGCTTGTTTTGGGCGTTTAACGGCCAGCCAGGGTACCTTGGCTGGCGTTAAACGCCAGAAAGTCTTTATCACTGGGCGTTTAACGCCCAGAAAGATATCCTTACTGGTGTTAAATGCCCAGAATGGTGCCTATTCTGGCGTTTAACGCCTAAAAGTGCCTCTTACTGGCGTTTTCGTGCTAGTGAGCTTCTTTTCTCTGCTCCGAATCCTTCTGTCACTATGTGAACTCCTGTAAATGAAAATTAGTTCTGATGATAATTTATTAAACTCCTATATTTTTTATTTAAATAACAAATAAACTACAGTAATGGCTGGGTTGCCTCCCAGCAAGCGCTTCTTTATTGTCTTTAGCTGGACCTTACTGAGCTTTAATCTAGTCTAAGTTTTGAGCATTCTTGCTCAAAATTACTTTCAAGATAATGTTTGACTCTCTGTCCATTAACAATGAACTTTTTGTCAGAATCAATATCCTGAAGCTTTACATATCTATATGGTGATACGCCTGTAATCACATATGGTCCTCTCCACTGGGATATTAGTTTCACAGGGAATAGCTTAAGCCTAGAGTTTAACAGTAAAACCTTTTGTCCTGGCTCAAAGACTCTGGATGACAGGTTCTTATCATGCCATCTCTTTGCTTTTTCCTTGTAGATTTTGGCATTTTCAAAAGCATTGAGTCTGAATTCCTCTAGCTCATTCAGCTGGAGCAATCTTTTCTCTCCAGCTAATTTGGCATCATGATTTAGGAATCTGGTTGCCTAGTAGGCTTTATGTTCCAGTTCCACGGGCAGGTGACAGGCCTTCCCATACACAAGCTGGTATGGAGAGGTTCTTATAGGAGTATTGAATGCTGTTCTGTATGCCCAAAGAGCATCATCCAAGCTCTTTGCCCAATCCTTTCTACGGGCAATTACAGTCCATTCCAGGATTCTTTTCAGTTCTCTATTAGAGACTTCAGCTTGCCTATTGGTCTGTGGATGATATGGAGTTGCCACCTTATGGCTCATTCCATATCGGACCATGGCACTATAAAGCTGTTTATTGCAGAAATGAGTGCCTCCATCACTGATTAGTGCTCTAGGGACACCAAATCTGCTAAAGATATGTTTCTGGAGGAACTTCAGTACTATCTTAGTATCATTAGTGGGAGTTGTAATTGCCTCCACCCATTTAGATACATAGTTTACTGCCACCAGAATGTAAGTGTTTGAGTAAGATGGTGGAAAAAGCCCCATGAAGTCAATACCCCATACATCAAATAACTCAATCTCTAAGATACCTTGTTGAGGCATGGCGTAACCATGAGGCAGATTACCAGCTCGCTGGCAACTGTCACAGTTACGTACAAACTCTCAGGAGTCTCTATAGATTGTAGGCCAGTAGAAGCCACATTGGAGGACTTTGGTGGCTGTTCGCTCACCTCCGAAATGTCCTCCATATTGTGATCCATGGCAATGCCATAGGATTTTTTGCTCCTCTTCTCTAGGCACGCACCTACGGATTAGTCTGTCTGCACATCTCTTAAAGAGATATGGTTTATCCCACAAGTAGTATTTTGCATCAGAAAGTAGTTTTTTCTTTTGCTGCCTGTTGAACTCCTTGGGAATGAATTTTGCAGCTTTATAGTTTGCAATGTCTACAAATCATGACACTTCCTGAATAGCAAAGAGTTGCTCATCTGGAAAGGTTTCAGAGATCTTAGTGAGAGGGAGAGACATTCCTTCTACTGGTTCTATCCGGGATAGGTGATCTGCTACCTTATTCTCTGCCCCTTTTCTATCTCTTATTTCTATATCAAACTCTTGCAAAAGCAACACCCATCTTAGGGACTTTCTTACTGGCGTTCACCGCTAGAGCATTGGTGCACGAAAATTACACTCACACTATGTACTTCCGCACAACTAACCAGCAAGTGCATTGGGTCATCCAAGTAATACCTTACGTGAGTAAAGGTCGATCCCACAGAGATTTCCGGCTTGAAGCAAGCTATGGTTATCTTATTATTCTTGGTCAGGATATCAATAGTGTTTCTTAGTTTTAATTGTGAAAAGTAAAAGAGCATGGATTACATGATACTTATTATGCGGTAATGGAGAATAGGTTGAGGTTTTGGAGATGCTCTGTCTTTTGAATTTATGCTTTCCTACTGTCTTCTTCCTCACGCAAGCAGGTCTCCTTCCATGGCAAGCTGTATGTTGGTGGATCACCGTTGTCAATGGCTACCAGCTATCCTCTCAGTGAAAAGGCTCCATGTACATGGTTAATCATCTGTTAGTTTTCACTAACATTGGAATAGGATCCATTGATCCTTTTGCGTCTGTCACCACGCCCAACATTCATGAGTTTGAAGCTCGTCACAGTCACCCCTTCCCGGATCCTACTCGGAATACCACAGACAAGGTTTAGATTTTTCAGGTTTCAAGAATGCTACCAATTGATTCTAGCTTATACCATGAAGACACTGATCTCATGGATTTGAATGCTCTGTTGTTAGGAGAGGCAGTCAAACTCCTGAGCCAGGAACCCAAGAGACATCCATTCAATCTAAGGTAGAACGGAAGTGGTTGTCAGGCACGTGTTCATAGGTTGAGACTGGTGATGAGTGTCACGGATCATCACATTCATCATGTTGAAGTGCGAATGAACATCTTAGAATAGAAACAAGCGTGATTGAATAGAAAACAGAAAATAATTACATTAATTCATCAAGACACAGTAGAGCTCCTTACCCCAACCATGGGGTTTAGAGACTCATCTCATCAAAGATACAGATTCAGATGTAAAAATGTTATGAGGTACAAAATAAATTTCTAAAAGTAGTTTTTATACTCAACTAGTGACCTAGGTTTACAGAAAATGAGTAAACTAAGATAGATAGTTCAGAAATCCACTTCTGGGGCCCACTTGGTGTGTGCTGGGGCTGAGCATTGAATTTTTCTCGTGCATAGGCTATTCTTGGATTCAAACGCCAGTTTGTAACCTGTTTTTGGCGTTTAACTCTGATTTGTAACTTGTTTCTGGCGTTTAACGCCAGAATAGGGCAGAAAGCTGGCGTTGAACGCCAGTTTGCGTCGTCTAAACTTGGACAAAGTATAAACTATTATATATTGCTGGAAAGCCCTGGATGTCTAATTTCTAACGCAATTGAGAGCATGCCATTTGGACTTCTGCAGCTCCAAAAATTTTATTTCGAGTGCAGGGAGGTCATAATCTAATAGCATATGCAGTACTTTTTCAGCCTCTAAATCAGATTTTTGCTCAGGTCCCTCAATTTCAACCAGAAAATACCTAAAATCACAGAAAAACACAAAAACTCATAGTAAAGTCCAGAAGTGTGATTTTTGCATAAAAACTAATAAAAATGTACTAAAAAGTAGCTAAATCCTACTAAAAACTATATGAAAACACCTCCAAAAAGCGTATAAAATATTCGCTCATCAAGCATCCCCTTCAGATTCGACCTCAGCTTCTATAGTGATGGCCTTGCAGTCTTTTCTTAGGTTTACGTCAGTGTTACTTGGGAGAGTGTTAGGAGGGGTCTCAGGGATTCTCTTGCTTATCTAACCAAATTGTATGTTCAGATTTCTGATGAAGGACCTAGTTTCTGTTTTAAAACTATGAGTGGTCTTAGAGAGTTCAGAGGCTATAGTTGCTAAGTCAGAGAGGTTCTGCTTAAAAGTCTCCATATGTTGCTGAGAAGATAGGAATGGTTTATTATTGTTAAATCTATTTTGGTTTCTTCCACATTGATTATTATTGAAGCCTTGCTGAAGCTTCTGTTGATCCTTGCATGAGAAGTTAGGATGATTCCTCCATGAAGGGTTGTAAGTGTTCCATAGGGTTCTCCCATGTGATTCAACTCTTCCATTGTAGGTTGATCTGGATCATAAGCATCTCCTTCATAGGAGGTGTCTTGAGTGTTGCCTGTTGCAGCTTGAATTCCGGTCAAATGTTGAGAGATCATATTGACCTGTTGAATCAAGATCTTGTTTTGAGCCAATATGGCATTAAAAGTGTCAACCTCTAGGAATCCTTTCTTTTGAGCTACCCCATTGTTCATATGGTTTCTCTTAGAAGTATACATGAATTGGTTGTTTGCAACCATTTCAATGAGTTTCTGTGCCTCTGCAGGCATTTTCTTCAAGTGGAGAGATCCACCAGCAGAATGGTCCAAAGACATCTTGGACATCTCAGATAGACCATCATAAAAGATACCTAGGATAGTCCATTCTGAGATAATGTTAGGAGGCATCTCTTGATTAGTTTCTTGTATCTTTCCCAAGCTTCGTAGAGGGATTCACCCTCTTTTTCTTTGAAGGTTTGAACATCCACCTTGAGCTTACTCATCTTTTGAGGTGGAAAGAACTTGGCCAAAAAAGCATTGACCAACTTTTTCCAAGAGTCTAGAATTTTCTTAGATTGAGAATCCAACCATATCCTAGCTCTGTCTCTAATAGCAAGAGGGAAAAGCATAAGCCTGTAGACCTCAGGATCCACTCAATTGGTCTTAACAGTATCACAGATTTGCAAGAATTTAGATAGAAATTGATGTGGATCTTCTAGTAAAAGTCCATGAAATTTGCAATTCTGTTGCATTAGAGAGACTAACTGAGGCTTAAGCTCAAAGTTATTTGCTCTAATAGTAGGTATAGAAATGCTTCTTTCATAGAAGTTAGAAGTGGGTGCAATAAAGTCACCAAGAACCTTCCTTGCATCTCCTCCATTATTCGGATCGGCTTCCATGTTTCTATTTTCATCTTATTGTTCGAAAAGTCCAATGAGGTTTTTTGCTTAGAGTCCTCTCAGGTTCAGGATCAGATTCAAGGAGAGGTTATTTATCTCTGTTCCTGCTCATAAACAAGAAAAAGGAAACAAAAAAGAAAGAGAATGGGAATTTCTATGTCAAAGTTTAGAAAACTCCCTGTGAGATGTGAAGAAGAAAGAAGAATGAGGCTAGAGGAATGAGAAGGAGAATTTGAATATGTGATAAACCCCAAATTTGTGATTTATCTTTTGCTTAATTTGGGGGATTTTATCAACTTATCTCACATTTATTCAATGAAAGAGCATGATTTTGTAATTCTTCTTACATCTGTGCTTAAGTGTAAAAACATTCTTTTTAGGCCCTAAAATTGCAAATTTTAATTCACTTTAATTCCATTCGATGCCTTGATGTGTTTGTTGAGGGATTTCAGGTTCATAAGGCAAGTATTGGATGGAAGAAGTGAAGAGAAAAGCATGCAAAATGGAGAATTCATGAAGAAATGAGGAGTTGCAGAAATCTGCCAAGTGACGCGTATACGTGGCCCATGCTTATGCATGGAAGGGACATCTGCCAAATGACGCGTATACGTGGCCTACGCATGCACGTGGAAAGAAAATCTGCCAGGCGACGCGTACGCGTGACCCATGCGTACTGATGACTTGCATCCTTTACCCTTTTTACATATCTAAAAGGACCATAAAAGGAACACATATTCATTGTTTCAATGCAATTTCATGAATCAAATAATAAATATTATGGTACATTGCTTTGTAATGGGTTTGTGTTAAATTTAATTTCAGGTAAAAAGAGAAACAAAAAGGAAAGAAAACAACAAGTAAAGCTGGGCGTGTGAAGTGGGCGTGCCACTTAAAACAAACACCATGAAAATGAGTGGGCGTGACACGCCAACACTAGGGCGTGGCACGCCAGTAATGAATTCCAGTGAGCAATGTTGAAAGCCACAAAGGAGGCGTGGCACACCAAGCTGGGCGTGGCATGCCAAGTCCATCACGCACCATGGGCATGCCACTCGAAGAGCTGGGCGTGGCATGCCAATTCATCAATCAGAAAGGGACATGACTTGGGCGTGCCATTTGGTATCGATGGCATGGCACGCCAACTCTAGTCCATCACTCGGGCGTGCTACTTGAAGACCCAGGCGTGGCACGCCAAGCTTGGAGGAGTCAACTTAAGATGGGCATGCCACTTGAACATCAAGGCGTGGCTGGCCAGTTCAAGTTTCTAGAGAGGAATTGAAGACCCAAACACTTAGGCATGCCACTTAGTGTCAAAGGCGTGGCACGCCAGGTATTATCCTCACTTGGGCGTGCTACTTTGGTCCCAGGCGTGGCACGCCAACACTAAAGAAGACCAAGCACCAAAGCTGGGCATGCCACTTGAGGTTGAAGGCGTGGCATGCTAACTTTCATTAGTTACCTGGGCGTGCCACTTGAATGCTAGGCGTGTCACGCCAGCTACTGGAGCAAGGAAGAATGCTGGGTGTGGCACGCCACACAATGGGCATGGAACGCCAGTTGTGTTTTCCAGAGACGTGAAGAAGCGTGCACCATGGGCATGGCACGCCAGTTATGTTTTCCAGAGAAGAAGATGCAACACCCGTAATGGGCGTGGCACGCTAGACCCTGGGCGTGCCACGCTAGTTCAAAGCTCCAAGAAAGAGCCTGGGCATCCCACTTGAGGTCCAAGGCGTGGCACGTCAGGCTAAATAATGCTCCAAAGAAAAGCTTGGGTGTGCCACTTGAGCTCGAAGATGTGGCACGCCAGCCTAACCAATGCTTTAAGAAGATCCTGGACGTGCCACTTGAGGTCGAAGGCGTGGCACGCCAGGCTAACCAAGGTTCCAAGAAAACCGTGGGCGTGCCACTTAGGTTCGAAGGCGTGGCACGCCAGGTATGTCAACACATGGGGCGTGCCACTTGAAGAGCTGGGCGTGGCACGCCAAGCCAAATTAGAGGCTAGGCGTGGCACGCCACATAAACGCCAGTCACACGCCAGCTACTGGAGGTCACGTTTATTGAGTTTTCCTTTTTTCTCCAATTGTAATTTTCTTTTCCTTTTGTATTTTCTTAATTCTAGTAATAGGAGTAGTATAAATACCCCCCGGAAGTACTAAAAAAGGGGTTGAGTTGGGTTGTATTGGATTGGCATTGCTAAGTTTAGATCTAGTTTTTACTTTACACTTCATCTCTTCCATCTCTTTGACTTTTCTCTAAGCTATAAGTAGCTAAAATCCCTCTCATTGGGAGAGGGAGCTCTTTTGTACTTGATGGATTAATGATAGTAAATTTCTTCTTCTCTTCATCTTCTCTTTGATTTGCTAGAAGGAATTTTGTTCTTCATGCTAGTATTCAATCATTTTGGGAAAGAGGTTGAATGCGAAATAGGTTTCATGGAAACCTTGAAAAAGGGAACATGAAACCATGCTTGAAATCCCTTCTCACACTTGAGTAGAATCTGGGTTTTGGGATTGGATATGGTGACATATAATCTACCCATTATTTTGACCTATGATGATGTGTGGTATAATCAGGGACCAACCATAGCTCTCTTCATGAGCAATTAGACCAAGGAATTGGCTGATTATCAAGATTTGAGAGATTGAATTACCAAGGAATTCGGACTTAATCAATCATGATTGCCAAGAGGTTAACGAGTTGCATGATTGAAGATGAGATAAACTGAATTTAATCCAAAGAGATCAACATCTCCTAATCCCAATGAATTCCCCTATTCTTATCTCCCACATTCTTTATAGCTTTATTTTACATTCTGCTAATCCCCCTTCCCATTTACTATTCAGTCATTTATATTTTTGTTCTTTACATTTATGTCATTTACTTTCTTGCACTTTATTGCCTTTGTGTTCTTTATAATTCTGCAATTTAAATTACAGTACTCAACACTCTCTATTTGGTTAGCTTAACTAATTAATTCATTAGCTAACACTGCTCAATCAATCAATCTCTGTGGATACGATTCCACTCCTAGTGGGTTATTACTTGACGATATTTGGTGCGCTTGCGAAAGAACAGATTCATTTTTTGGGGAGTGAATTTCGGTCATCACGTACGCGTGACAAGCAGCACGTGACCAACTTAACAGAAAATGTTGGGGGCGATTTCTGGACCTGCTGAAGCCCAAACCAACTCATTTCTGAAGTTATTTGATGCAGAATTCAAGAGGAAATAAGGGGGGAGCAAATAGTTTTAGGACAACATGTTTCTAGAGAGAGAAGCTCCCTCTTCTCTCTAGAATTAGGGTTCTTAGGATTAGTTGCATCTTAGATCTAGGTTGAATTTCTTGTTTTCATCTTATTTTTTTATGATTTCTTATTCCTACATCTTCATCCTCTTAGTTGTAGTGTTAATTCCCCTTTTTATGCCTCTTTTATATTTGTGAGCACTTTGTTGGATCTTGATTTTCTTTAATGCAATTTCATGATTGATGTTCTTTTATTATTGATTTGAGTTGTTACTATTATTTTCTTGCAATTGGGTAGTTGTTAGATTTTATATTTCTTGCAATTTATTATGCTTTCCTTTTATGCCTTCCAAGTGTTTGACAAAATGCTTGGTTGGATGTTAGAGTAGATTTTTGAGCATTTTTGGCTTGGAAAGAAAAACTAGGCAATCTTGAGTCATTAATACCCAATTTAGGTTGGTGATCTAGAGTTGTTAGTTAAAGTTTCCATTGACTCTAATCTCTTGCTAATTCAATTAGTGGGTTGATTAGGATTTTTGGATTGAGATTAGCTAGTCTTATTTGACTTTCTCTCGTGTGAAGATAACTTTGTATCTTCTTCCAATGTTAGAGACGATGAAATAAGATAAATTCTTGTTAATTATTGTTATGATTAGTGACTAGAATAGAAAGCCTATATTCTCAATCCTTGCCATGAATGACTCTCTTTATTAATTGCTTTCTTTAGTTGTTTGTTTGCTTTATTCTTTTACCATTTAATTTCTTGCCACTTTTATCTATCAAACCCCTTGTTCCTTCAGAGCCAATAATTGATCACTTCATTGTGATTCCTTGTAAGACGACTCGAGGTTTGAATACTTCGGTTAATTTTCATTGGGGTTTGTACTTGTGACAACCAAAACTTTTAAAATTTGATTTGAGTATTATTAGTTGGTTGGGAACTGTTCATACAATGGACCGAGCTATACGGTCTGGGTGGGACGAAAACAAAAACGGCCGACCTCTTGTAAGGTTGGCTCGTCACCGATCTATTCCCAAAAGAGCTCGGTCAAATCTCCATAGAAGCCCAAGCAGGCCCAAAACAAAGGACCCCACCCACTAGAAGGTGGTTGACCAAAAGATAAGGATCTCCCCCATGAAAGATAAAGATAAGAAAACAAACTTATCTCAAGGGAGGTCGCTCGACACTACTATAAATATACTGGAGCACCTAAGTATAACTCATACTGCAACTCTACAAAAACCTGCTTAAAGCCCGTACTGACTTAAGCATCGGAGTCTCTTGCAGGTACCACAACACCCTGGTGATCAAGGTCTAGCTGCATCTCAGGCTCCAAACAAGTCGAACACGGCAGCTCTGATTACACCCGAAGATCTCGTCCGAGATCGACCTCAACGTTTCAGGTAACCATTAGAACATTGGCATCTTTTCCAGGGATCCTGGAAGTCATCCCATCACTATGGCAAATAACCCTACCAACGACCTTAACTCCAGATTAGAAGAAGGAACGCCATTCAAGAACACGGATGCAACACCAACCTCCCCAAAGGACACACCAATTCAAGGGAGACAAACAACCTCAGAAAATAGAAATCTCAAATGCCATCCGTGGACAACAGGATCACCTCAAACAGCTAGAACAAGAGGCCAAACGTCAGCGAGAGGCCGAGAGAGACCTCCGGAGAGAAACAAGACGGCGTCGGGAACTGGAGGACAAGCTCTTAAAGCTCGAAGCCGACCTCAAAACTAAGACCACTCGACCCGATCACGAGGATAGCCCTCACAAGGATCAAGTCCCGTTCACAAAGGAGATCATGAAAGCTAAAGTCCCAAAAGACTTCAAAGCTCCTGACATGACCCTATATGACGGAATATCTCACCCAAGTTATCATCTCAGCAATTTCAGAAGTCGGATGTATCTCACAGATGCCTCAAATAAGATCCGTTGCAAAGCTTTTCCGACCACCTTGACCAAAACAGCGATAAAGTGGTTCGACAGTCTGCCGCCAAGGTCGATCACAAGATTCGATAACCTCGCCAAGAAGTTCTCAGCTAGGTTCTCCATCCAGAAGGACAAAACCAAGCACGCTCCAAGCCTACTAGGTATTAAAGAAGGAGATAGGGAAAGCCTCCGTAGTTACATGGAAAGATTCAATAAAGCGTGCCTTAACATACATAATCTTCCTACCGAAGCAGCGATTATGGGACTCATCAACGGCCTGCGAGATAGACCCTTTAGCCACTCCATATCCATGAAACACCCAACATCTCTAAATGAGGTACAAGAACAGGCGGAAAAATACATCAATATGGAGAAGAACTCCCGATTAGGGGAAACTTCAAAGACCAAATTCTCCTAGCCACCTCGAGACAAGGATAAAGAGTCCAGGAAGAAAGAAGACCAACCTACTGATAAACCCAGGAAGTACCACAACTACATCCCCTTTCGGGTGTCCCTTATGGATGTTTACCGAGAGATATGCAACACTGAGAAGATCCCACCCCCTCGCCCGATTAAACACAAGAGAGGTGAAAGTTTGATGGAGTATTGTGAATACCACCAAATCTATGGGCATCCCACCAACTAGTGCTACGACCTGAAGAACATTATAGAAAAATTGGCATGAGAAGGGAGACTAGATCGGTTCTTAGCCAATAGAGCAAACGAACCAAAAAAGAGAAGGGATGAAGAGGACAGATGAGCTGAACGTCCCCCTCATACCCCTGAAAGACATGTTCACATGATAAACAGAGGATATGCAGGAGGAGGGATCTTTGGATTTGCAGGAGGAGGAATCTCTAAGTCATCCCGCAAAAGACACCTTAAAGAGGTGTACCTTGTCGGGGAAGGAGACAGGTCGCCCGACCTCCCCACTATTACCTTCACTCAAGAAGACACCGCAGACATCATCCCGAGGCATGATGACCCCGTGGTCGTTACCATTATACTTGCTGTTCCGAGGGTTACCTGAAACGTGTAGCTCGGTCTTCTGGCAAGGCCCGAGGTGGGGGGTCTGTGACCCGAGCTGGTTGTGCTGAACGGCGGGGGGTTGTACCTGCAATGACACTCCGATGCTTAAGTTAGCATGGGTCCAAGCAGATATCAAGTAGAATTAGAGTATGAGTTATACCTGGGTGCTCCAGTGTATTTATAGTAGTTGGCTGCGATCATCCCTGGATAAGATATTCTTATCTTATCTTATCTTTTGGGAGATTCATCTCTATCTTTGCGGAACCGCCTTTCCCAGGCCCTTTCGGCCTTTAGGTTTTGGGCTTAGTTCCTTCTGATGGGCCTTTCTTTGGCCTGTTTGTCCGAGGTCCGACCTCGAACGTGGGCCTTAGGTCGAGGTCGGGCCTTCTATCAGCTTTACCGAGTTTGGAGAGCTCGGTCAGGGTATGAACAGTGCCCCTGCCCGAGTTCGTCTTTTTTCGGAAGGTCGAGCTCGGGCATAGTAGTTTTTCAAAATTTGAAAACGGTCGTTTCAGCATTTATTGCTTGTTACCGTTTCTTCCTCGATTTCCGTGCGGCGCTCTGTGGAGGCTTTATTTATTTGCCCCTTTCTTCATTTTTCTTTGTTTATTCATCACTTCTTTTCGAGCATCTTCTCTTCTTTCTCTCTGTTCTTCGTCTTCCATTTTTTGTGTGTTTTTTCAGAGTTCTTTTCTGCGCCGCCGTTTTTCCTTTCGTCGGAGCTCGTCGCTTTCTTCTTTTCCAGGTTTGCTTTTTTCGCTTTTATTCTTCGTACGCTTCTTTTTTCTGATATCTTCTATGCCCGGGTTGCCCCGAAAAGAGGCGCCGCTATTGCTTTGTATGTGTGTGGGGGGACTCTTTTCTCCGATCCATTTTTGTTATTCGAGTTGCTGCCTTCTTGTTTGTAAAAGAACTTTGCTTTCTTTTGTTTTTGTTGAATTTGGTTTTTCTGCCTTTGTGTGATTTTTGTCTTGCTGTTGTATTCTTTCTTTGTAGGCAAGATTTTTTTATGTCTCGAAAGGTGTTTCAAGCAATGTCGACCAAGATTCCGAGTGGTCTAGGTTGGGTAGATCCTGCTCCTTTAAGGGTCCCGTCTGTTGTAGATTCTGAGTATCTGATTAGGTTCCGTAGGGAGTGTAGTGTTTGTGAGAACAGGGCGTCTGAGCGGTATTACGAGTTAGCAGCCCCGGAGTCCGAGGAGAGGGTATGTTTTCCGCCGTTAGAGAGTTCCGAGAAACTTTTCTTCTATGCTTATGATTGTTTCTTCTCCAAGCTAGATGTCCGTCTTCCTTTCACCGACCTGGAATCCGAGGTCCTTTGGTCTTGTAACCTTGCCCCTACACAACTCCATCCGAACTCTTGGGCGTTTTTAAAGCTTTTCCAACTTTTGTGTCAGATTTTAGGCGTCTCCCCTTCTGTTTCTCTTTTTTCTTATCTGTTTGTACTGACGAAGCCGGGGTCGGGTGCTGGGAAGGTGTCCTGGGTTTCGTTTAGGGCTAACCAGGGTAGGAAATTTTGCACTTTGTATGATGAGTCGTTTCACGATTTCAAAAACTATTACTTCAAAGTCCGGGCTGTTGGAGATGTCCGACCTTTTTTCTTAGATGAGAGTGGGGAGCCTTCGTTTCCTCTTTGTTGGCAAGAGAGTGTGGTGTCGGTTAAGTACACTTTCGAGAGTCTAGATGAGGTGGAACAGGCTTTCGTTGGTGTGTTGAGCAGTCTATGGGGTCGGGCACCTCACTTGGATACGAAGAAAATGTTGGGAGATCCAAGCCTTCTCCGTTCCGAGTTAGGTAGTTCCCGACCTCTTTTTGAGATTTCATTTTCATATTTTGACTTTGTTTTGATCTTTCTGTTTGATAACCTCTTTGTTTCGTTTCTGCAGAGATGTCTTCTCAGGCTGATTCTATGAAGTTTCTCCGTCGAGCGAAGAAATCTGCGGCATCTCGGAATATCGAGGCTGAAGCTTCTCCCCGACCTTCTCCGCAGAAGACTACAATTGGTGTTCAGACTCGGTCGAAGACCATTCCGGTCCCTCAGTTCCGAGCTATAACTCAGGATCCTCCGACCTCCGGACCCGGTCAGCTTTCCCCGACCTCGACCTCGGGTCCTCCCCCCAAGAAACAGAAGACTTCCCGAGAGCCTGCTGGTTTCAATGACAAGGATTTCGATGCTCTCGGTTGGGTTGAGCAGCACATTCTTCCTCAGACTTTTATTTCTACTGATGATGCGTCCATGGAGCATCACTTTCAGTATATGGCGCGGAGTTGTGTTCGGATGGCTAGCCTTCATGCCGCCATTGCTCGGGAGTTTAAGAAAGCTCCCCTTGGGGCGACCAGCTCCCGACTTGAGAAGGCCCGGTCCGAGCTTGATAAGGTTAGTCAGCTGAAGGATGCTAGGATTGCCGAGCTGGAGGAGTCTTTGGAGGAAGAGAAGACTAGGGCTACCGCGGCTGTGGCGGTGGCGAAGACGTCTGAGGAGACGGCGAGGGTGGCGACGGAGAACTATACCAAGCTGTATGCTGAGCTTGTGGAGACGAAGGAGAAGCTGCAATCTGCTCGGGATGACTTTTATGAGCTGGAAGATAATGTGGCCAAGGGTATGGATGCTATGTTTGTGAATTTGAGGGATCAGGTCCGGGTTCTTGCTCCCGAATTGGATCTCAGTTTGTTCAGTACGGATAACATGGTTGTGGAGGGGAAGATTGTTCCTGCCCCTGTTGAGGATGAGGTTCCGATGTCCGACCCCAAGGCTCCGGTGTCCGACCCCGAGGCTCCGGTCGTGAACCCGACTTCACCTTTGGCCGAGGATAGAGTTGGTATGGAGGTTCCAAGCGATGGTGCTGTTCCTGCAGTCCCGATATCCATGTTTCAGCCAGGTGTTGATGCGGAGTCTGGAAAGGGCCTTGATCCTCTGTAATTTTTTGTACTTTTTGTGCCTTTGCCCGACCTGTGGGCTTTTTGTTTTTTGGATGTTTTCTGCAAACATTTTGGACACCTGTTCTGCTATTATAGCTACTCTTGTAGCTTTATTATGCCATGCTTTGTGTTTCGATTGTCTCGTTCCGCTTTTATGCTTTTTAGTTGTTCTCGGGTAACAACTTTTTAGCTAGCGTTTTGACTTCTCGCTTTTTGCTTTTTTAGTTGTTTTTGGGTAACAACTTTTTAGCTAGCGCTTTGACTTCTCGCTTTTTGCTTTTTAGTTGTTTTTGGGTAACAACTTTTTAGCTAGCGCCTTGACTTTCTCGCTTTTTGCTTTTTAGTTGTTTTTGGGTAACAACCTTTTAGCTAGCGCCTTGACTTTCTCGCTTTTTGCTTTTTAGTTGTTTTTGGGTAACAACTTTTTAGCTAGCGCCTTGACTTTCTCGCTTTTTGCTTTTTAGTTGTTTTTGGGTAACAACTTTTTAGCTAGCGCCTTGACTTTCTCGCTTTTTGCTTTTTAGTTGTTTTTGGGTAACAACTTTTTAGCTAGCGCCTTGACTTTCTCGCTTTTTGCTTTTTAGTTGTTTTTGGGTAACAACTTTTTAGCTAGCGCCTTGACTTTCTCGCTTTTTGCTTTTTAGTTGTTTTTGGGTAACAACTTTTTAGCTAGCGCCTTGACTTTCTCGCTTTTTGCTTTTTAGTTGTTTTTGGGTAACAACTTTTTAGCTAGCGCCTTGACTTTCTCGCTTTTTGCTTTTTAGTTGTTTTTGGGTAACAACTTTTTAGCTAGCGCCTTGACTTTCTCGTAGTCCTGGTTCTTTGCCAGCTTCTTTCTTGGGTCCGAGTTTATTCTCGGACATCGGGATCCTTGAGTACCCCTTTGGTCAGGTCCGACTTCGTTGTTTGGTCGGCCTTTTTTAAGTTATTTTTGTAACTTCTTTTCTATTTGGCTTTTTGAGCCATTTCAGAGTTACTTTTATAACTTCTCACATTAATTTGAACCTCGTCGCTTCATCTTTGCCGACCTCGTATGGCCTTTGGCAAATGATTTTTTGCGTTTTGCCGAGCATAAATTAATGCGCCTTGGTGGGGTACTTTTTAGGATATGCTTTATAACGAGAAAGAGAAAATAAAGAATTTTGATTTGTATTAAAAAGAAGAATATGTACAAAGTGTTTACCCTTTTGACTAGGTCGGGTGTCCTACTTAACCGGGTGTCTCATTAAAAAACCCTCGTGGGGAAAAAGAGTACACCTCGGGTTAAGTTTTTCTAGCTGTAGTATCGTCTTAGGTTACAGGCGTGCCAGGTTCTGGGCAGCTCATTGCCTTCTAGGTCGGATATCTTGTAGTAGCCTGTCCCTAAGACTTCTGTTACTTTGTAGGGCCCCTTCCAATTTGCGGCTAGCTTTTCTTCTCCCGATTTTTGTGTTCCGATGTCGTTTCGGATTAAAATCAGGTCGTGAGTGGAGAAGCTTCGTTTTATCACCTTTCGGTTATATCTGAGGGCCGTTCGTCGTTTTAAGACTTCTTCTCTGATTCGGGCTCTTTCTCGGACCTCGGGTAGGAGGTCGAGTTCTTCCCTTTGTGCCTGAGGGTTGCCTCCTTCGTTGTAGAAGATGGTTCTGGGTGATCCTTCGTCTATTTCGACGGGAATCATTGCCTCCATTCCGTAGGCTAGTCGGAATGGGGATTCTCCTGTTGTAGAGTGCGGGGTTGTCCGATATGCCCATAATACCTGGGGGAGTTCATCGGCCCATGCCCCTTTGGCCTCTTGGAGTCTTCGTTTTAACCCGGCCAAGATGACTTTATTTGCGGCCTCTGCTTGTCCATTGGCTTGCGGGTGTTCGGCCGATGTGAACTGCTGTTTGATTTTTAGCTCGGCCACCAAGTTCTGAAAACTTGTGTCTGTGAACTGTGTTCCATTGTCTGTTGTGATGGAGTAGGGGACTCCGAACCTCGTGACAATGTTTTTGTATAGGAATTTACGGCTTTTCTGAGCCGTAATAGTGGCTAAGGGTTCAGCCTCGATCCACTTTGTGAAGTAGTCGACCCCTACTATGAGGTACTTGACTTGCCCCGGTCCTTGTGGGAATGGGCCGAGTAGGTCGAGTCCCCACTTTGCGAAGGGCCATGGTGCGGTGATGCTTATGAGGTCTTCGGGCGGTGCTTTGTGAAAATTGGCGTTTTTTTGGCAGGGGGGCATATTTTCACAAACTCTGCCGCGTCTCTTTGCAAGGTCGGCCAGTAGAACCCGGCTCTGACTATTTTCTTGGACAGGGCCCGGGCTCCGAGATGGTTCCCACACATGCCTTTGTGGACTTCTTCGAGGACGCTCTTTGTTTCTGTGGTCGGGACGCACCTCAGGAGGGGGTTTGAGAATCCTCTTCTGTATAATACGTCGTGGATTAACGTGTAGTTCTGGGCGTCTTTTGTAAGCCTTTTAGCTTCTTTTCTTTCGGCGGGGAGAGTTCCCGATTTCAGATAGTTGAGTATGGGGGTTATCCATCCTTGTTGTTGCCCGGATATATTTAGTATTTCTTCCTCCTTTAACACGGAGGGGGATTGTAGAGTTTCTTGGAGGAGACTTCTGTTGTTCCCTCCGGGCTTGGTGCTAGCAAGTTTTGAGAGGGCGTCTGCCCGGGCATTTTGCTCCCGGGGTATGTGCTGGATTTGTATTTCCGGGAAGTGTCGTAATTGCGCCTGTGTTTGGTCCAGGTATTTTTTCATAGTAGGGTCTTTGGCCTGGTAGCTTCCATTTACTTGTGATGTGACGACCTGGGAGTCGCTGAAGATCGTGATCCTCTTTGCTCTGACCTCTTCGGCTAGTTTTAGTCCCGCTAGTAGGGCTTCGTATTCGGCTTGGTTATTTGAGGCTTGGAACTCGAATTTTAGGGATAGCTCAATCCGTGTTCCTTGATCGCTTTCGAGTATAACACCGGCCCCGCTTCCTGTTTTGTTTGAGGATCCGTCGACATACAGATTCCATGAGAGTGGGGTTCCCGGGGTCTCAGTGTATTCTGCGACGAAGTCGGCTAGGTATTGAGATTTTATGGCAGTCCGGGCTTCATAGTGGAGGTCGAACTCGGACAATTCCACCGCCCATTGTAGGATTCGTCCTGCCATGTCTGTCTTTTGTAGGATGTGTCTCATGGGTTGGTTTGTCCGGACTTTGATGGTGTGGGCTTGAAAGTAGGGGCGGAGTCTCCGAGCTGTGAACACTAGTGCATAGGCGATTTTCTCTATTTTCTGATAGTTTAATTCGGCCCCTTGTAGTGCTTTGCTTACGAAGTATATGGGGTGTTGCCCCTCCTCATTTTCTCGTATTAGTGCCGAGGCGACTGCCCGATGTCCGACCGACAGGTATAGTACGAGCTCTTCCCCTTTTAGAGGTCGGGTTAAGATTGGTGGCCGCCCGAGGAATTCCTTGAATTCTTGGAAGGCCTTTTCGCATTCCGGGGTCCAAGAGAAGGGTTTCCCTTTCTTTAGGAGTGAGTAGAGAGGGAGTGATCTTATCGCTGATCCTGCCAAGAATCTTGATAGGGCGGCTAGTCTCCCATTTAGTTGTTGTACTTCTTTGACACACGTCGGGCTTTTCATATTGAGTATTGCTTGGCATTTGTCCGGGTTTGCTTCGATGCCTCTCTGAGTCAGCATGAAGCCTAAGAACTTCCCGGCTTCTGCGGCGAAGGTGCACTTTGTCGGGTTAAGTCTTATGTTGTGTTTCCGGAGGGTGTCGAAGATACTGCTGAGGTCGGCGACCAAGTTTCTGTCTTCTTGTGTCTTTACTAGCATGTCGTCGACGTACACCTCTAGCTGTAGCCCGATGTGTTCTGAGAACACTTTGTTCATTAGCCTCTGGTAGGTTACCCCTGCGTTCTTCAGCCCGAAGGGCATTACTACGTAGCAGTAGTTTGCCCTTGGGGTTATGAACGAGGTCTTTTCTTGGTCGGGTCCATACATCGGGATTTGATTGTATCCCGAGTATGCATCCATGAAGGAGAGGTATCTGTAGCCCGAAGCGGCATCGACTAAGGCGTCGATGTTCGGTAGTGGATATGGATCTTTGGGGCAGGCTTTGTTGAGATCCGTGTAGTCGACGCACATCCTCCATTTTCCATTGGGCTTCTTCACTAGGACCACGTTTGCGAGCCATAGGGGGTACTTTACTTCCCTAATGAACCCTGCATCTAGTAGTGCTTGCACTTGTTCTTCTATTGCTTGCATGCGTTCGGGCCCGAGCTTCCTGCGTCTTTGTTGGACAGGTCGGGATCCCGGGTATACGGATAGCTTATGGCACATCAGGTCGGGGCTTATGCCTGGTATATCGGAGGCTTTCCAGGCGAAGAGGTCGGAATTCTCCCTTAAGAGGGTTGTGAGTTCCTCCTTTAGGCCTGCCTCGAGGTTTGCCCCTATGTTTGTTACTTTCTCGGGTGTGTTCCCGATCTGGATCTTTTCGGTTTCTCCTTCTGGTTGTGGCCGAAGATCTTCTCGGGCTTGGACTCGCCCGAGTTCTATTGTGTTGACCTCTTTCCCTTTTAGGCTCAGACTTTCGTTGTAGCGTCGTCGTGCTAGTTTTTGGTCGCCTTTTAGGGTAGCGATTCCCTTTGCGGTAGGGAACTTCATACAGAGGTGTGGGGTCGAGACTATAGCCGCTAGTCTGTTTAGGGTTGGTCGTCCGATGAGGGCATTGTATGCTGAAGTGACGTCGACTACAATGTAGTCGATGCTTAGTGTTTTGGTTTGCTCGCCTTTTCCAAAGGTAGTGTGTAATGAGATGTATCCCAAGGGGCGGATCGGGGTATCTCCTAGTCCAAACAGGTCAGTGGGATAGGCTTTTAGCTCTTTTTCTTCGAGTCCGAGCTTGTCGAAGGCTGCTTTGAACAGGATATCTGCTGAGCTTCCTTGGTCGATCAGGGTTCGATGTAAGTTGGCGTTGGCTAGGATGATGGTGATCACCATAGGGTCGTCGTGTCCGGGTATTATTCCAAGAGCATCTTCTCGGGTAAATGAGATAGTAGGTAACTCGGGTAAGGGGCTGTCTTCTCGGACATGGTAGACTTCTTTGAGGTGTCTCTTCCGTGAGGATTTGGATGTCCCTCCCCCTGCGAAACCTCCGTTTATCATGTGTATGTGCCTTTCAGGAGTTCGCGGGTTCGTGTTTGCTCGGCCCGATCTTCGTTATCTCCCCGTCTTCTCTTTCTGGTTTCTTCTCCTTTCTCAGCTATGTATCTGTCGAGTTTTCCCTCTCTGGCTAGCTTTTCTATAACATTCTTTAAGTCGTGGCAGTCGTTAGTAGAGTGGCCGTAGAGTCTGTGATATTCGCAGTACTCGGACCGATCTCTTCCTGCTCTCTTGTGCTTCAGAGGTTTGGGTGGTGGGATCTTCTCGGTGTGGCATACTTCTCTGTAGACGTCTACCAGGGAGACTCGGAGGGGAGTGTAGCTGTGGTATTTTCGTGGCTTGTCCGAGTTGGATTCTTCTTTCTTTTTCTGTTCCCGATCTCGATCTCGGGGCGGGTAGGTTGACTCCTTCCTGGAAGAGTCTCTCAGCTGGGAGGTTTCTTCCATGTTGATATACTTTCCTGCCCGTTCTTGTACTTCGTATAAGGAGGTCGGGTATCTTTTGGATAGGGATTGGCTAAACGGTCCTTCTTTTAGGCCGTTTGCTAGTCCCATGATGGCTGCTTCCGTGGGCAAGTGTTGTATGTCCAGGCAGGCCTTGTTGAATCGCTCCATGTACTCTCTGAGAGTTTCTTGTTGCCTTGTTTGATCCCGAGTAGGCTGGGGGCATGTTTTGCCTTGTCCTTTTGAATAGAGAACCTTGTTAAGAATTTTTTGGTCAGGTCTTCAAAGCTGGAGATTGATCCTGGTGGCAGGTTGTCGAACCACTTCATGGCTGACTTAGTGAGAGTGGTGGGGAAGGCTTTGCATCGAATCGCGTCGGAGGCGTCGACTAAGTACATTCTGCTTCTGAAATTGCTGAGGTGATGACTTGGATCGGTGGTGCCGTCGTAGAGGTCCATATCTGGTGGATTGAAGTTTCGCGGTACCTTCTCTTTCATGATCTCTTGTGTGAAGGGATCATGGTTGCTTTCGGGAGTGGTGCCGTGTTCCGTCCGATCTTTTAGGTTGGCCTCTATCTTCCGCAGTTTTTCTTCCAATTCTCTGCGTTTGCGAGCTTCCCTTCTCAGATCCTGTTCAGTTTCCTTCTGCTTCTTTACGTCCTCTTCGAGTTGTCTCAGCCGGCTTTGTTGTGCCCGAACTGTTTCCAGAATCTCCGAACTTTTTTCTCTTTCGGGATTTTGTGGATCTTTGTCTGGGGGTGATGTCTTTGGGCGATTCTGTTTGTTTCCTCCTGGAGTGCGTGGTGATAGAGGGCTGTCCGGCCGTTCTCCGGTGTCAACTTCCTCTTCTTGTTCTGATGTAGCGTGGTTATTGTTGGGAGGGTCGTCCGCCATGGTAAAGGGATGACTTCCAGGTCCCCGGCAACGGCGCCAATGTTCCGAGGGTTACCTGAAACGTGTAGCTCGGTCTTCTGGCAAGGCCCGAGGTGGGGGGTCTGTGACCCGAGCTGGTTGTGCTGAACGGCGGGGGGTTGTACCTGCAATGACACTCCGATGCTTAAGTTAGCATGGGTCCAAGCAGATATCAAGTAGAATTAGAGTATGAGTTATACCTGGGTGCTCCAGTGTATTTATAGTAGTTGGCTGCGATCATCCCTGGATAAGATATTCTTATCTTATCTTATCTTTTGGGAGATTCATCTCTATCTTTGCGGAACCGCCTTTCCCAGGCCCTTTCGGCCTTTAGGTTTTGGGCTTAGTTCCTTCTGATGGGCCTTTCTTTGGCCTGTTTGTCCGAGGTCCGACCTCGAACGTGGGCCTTAGGTCGAGGTCGGGCCTTCTATCAGCTTTACCGAGTTTGGAGAGCTCGGTCAGGGTATGAACACTTGCCAATGGTAATCTCCACCGAACATTGGTAGATTAAGGAAGCTCTACGGATATCTTGTTCAAATCCGCCTTCGACAAGCTCGGCCTACAAGAAAAAGAGCTCATAGTGTATCCTAATATCCTATTTGGGCTTGGAGATGCCCCAATCCAGCCAGTTGGGTACATCCCATTGCACACAACTTTCAGAAAATGAACACGGTCCAAAACCCTGAGCATAGACTACATTGTAGTCGATGTGAGCTCTGCGTACAACGCCCTCACAGGTCGGACAACACTAAATCAGCTCGCAGTGGTGGTCTCTACCCCACACCTATGTATGAAGTTTTAAACTCCAGAAGGGATCACAACCATAAAAAGAGATCAAAAACTCGCGCGACACTGTTATAATGAAAGTCTGAACCTTGAAGGCAACCCCAGGGGAAAAGAATCCAACACTATTGAACTCGGGGGAATCAGAGCTCGCGAAGAACTTCGTCTTCAGGCAGAAGGTGAGACCGAAGAAGTTCAGATCGAGGATACTCAAGACAAAATAACAAACATAGGGGCAATCCTAAAAGGAGACTTGAAGGAACTATTGACGAAGTTCTTAAGAAAGAACTCTGACCTATTCACATGGAAGGCCGCAGACATGCCCGATATTGATTCTGGACTAATGTGCCATAAACTGGTAGTGTACCCTGGATCTCGGCCAGTACAACAGAAGCGTAGGAAACTCGGCCCAGAGAGGTCGCAAGCCATAGAGGAACAGGTACAGGCCTTGCTAGAGGCGGGGTTCATAAGGGAGGTAAAGTACCCATTATGGCTAGCCAATGTAGTACTCGTCAAAAAGTCAAATGGGAAGTGGTAGAAGTACACTGATTACACCGACCTCTGATGATCGAATTTTTGTGTGGTATAGAATTTCACAATAAATTTTCGTTGCAAGTATAGTTTCTAAACCAACGAAGAATCCTGTTCCGAGGGTTACCTGAAACGTGTAGCTCGGTCGTCTGGCAAGACCCGAGGTAGGGGTTCCGTGACCCGAGCTTGGTGTGCTGAGCGGCTGGGGGTTGTACCTGCAATGACACTCCGATGCTTAAGTTAGCATGGGTCCAAGCAGATATTGAGTAGAATTAGAGTATGAGTTATACCTGGGTGCTCCAGTGTATTTATAATGGTGATATGTGGCCTCCTGTGGATAAGATAAGTTTAGTTATCTTATCTTATCTTTATCTTATCTTTAAGTGAGGTCATCATATCTTCAAGGGAACCGCCTTTATCTTTCTGGGTTTTAGCTGCCTTTAGATTGGGCTGTGTTCCTTCGTTTTGGGCCTGCTTTAGGCTCCTTTGGCGAGTTGGCCGAGCTCTTTGAGAAGAGGTCGGGCATTTAGCCGAGCTCTTTGAGAAGAGGTCGGGCATTTAGCCGAGCTCTCTGAGAAGAGGTCGGGCATTTAGCCGAGCTCTCTGAGAAGAGGTCGGGCATTTAGCCGAGCTCTAGAAGAGGTCGGATAGTCTGACCTGAAGAGGTCGGTCGGCTTGTCGCTAAACATCCCGGGTCGGACAGGTTGACCCAGGGTATGAACAAATCCTTTCATACAAACATTTGGTTGTCACAAGTAACAAACCCCTATAAAAATAAATCGAAGTATTCAAACCTCAGGTCGTCTCTCAAAAGAATTGCAGGGTAGTGTTTTTGTTATCAGTTATGAGTTGTATATTTTGGGGTTTTGGAGATAAGGAACAAGAAATGTAAATGGAAAGAATTAAACTAATAGCTAAGAAAGCTCTTAGCAAGGTATGAGAACTAGAAGTCCTGTCCTCATTATCATCATCAATTGTGATGATAATTGTTCATTATTCCACTTAGTTAACCTCTAAACTATAGGGGAAAGTAAAGTGAAAGCAATCAAATTGGATTCACAAGTCCTAATCAAATCCAAAGGGAAAGACTAGCTTTAGTGACATGCAATTCAATTAGCAACTTCCAATTATCAATCAACAAAAGCCTTAGATAACTCAAGAGTCACCAATTACTCACCTAGGACAAGAGGAGGAAAATCTACTCTAGCATCCTTCCAAGCATTTCATCAAACACTTGGAAGGCATAAAAGGAAAGCATAGTAAATTGATAACAAGAGTTAAATCTAACAACTACTAATTGCAAGGAATTAACAACAACAATCAAAGAAGGCACAATTAACATGAATTACCTCAAAATGCATTAAAAGGAAATAAAAGGAACAAGAGTGTATCATCAACAAAGTATACAAAATAAGGGAAATTACAATCAAGAGAATAAAAGAGCAAGATGTAGCAACTAAAAATTGAGAAGGAGAAGTAGATGAGAAGAAGAATTAAAGCCTAGATCTAGAGAAGAGATTAACCTAATCCTAATCCTAATTCTAGAGAGAAGAGCTTCTCTCTCTAGAAACTAACTGTAAACTAAACTAAACTAATTGGTAACTAATTTTCTCACTAAGTGATCACTAAGTGTTAACTTCCTACTTGATCCTTGGGTTTAATAGCATCAGAAGTGAGTTGGATTTGGGCTGGGAAGCCCAAAAATTGCCCTAGCGGATTCACTTTAAGTGGGTCATGTGAGAGCACCGACGCGTATGCGTGGGTCACACGTACGCGTCGCTTGACAATTTGCTATCCATGCGTACGTGTCATGTACGCATACGCATTGCCATGCGACTTCACTTTTCCATGCATGCGTGATGAGCGGATAATTTATACGCTTTTTGGCATTGTTTTTAGGTAGTTTTTAGTAAGTTCAAGCTACTTTTAGGGATGTTTTCATTAGTTTTTATGTTAAATTCACATTTCTGGACTTTACTATGAGTTTGTGTGTTTTTCTGTGATTTCAGGTAATTTCTGGCTGAAATTGAGGGACTTGAGCAAAACTCTGAAGAAGGCTGACAAAAGGACTGCTGATGCTGTTGGAATCTGACCTCCCTGCACTCGAAATTGATTTTTTGGAGCTACATAACTCCAATTGGCGCGCTCTCAACGGCGTTGGAAAGTAGACATCCAGGGCTTTCCAGCAATATATAATAGTCCATACTTTATTCGGAAATTGACGACGTAACTTGGCGTTGAACGCCAAGTACATGCTGCTGTCTGGAGTTAAACGCCAGAAAAACGTCATGATCCGGAGTTGAACGCCCAAAACACGTCATAACTCGGAGTTCAACTCCAAGAGAAGCCTCAGCTCGTGGATTGATCAAGCTCAACCCAAGCATACACCAAGTGGGCCCCGGAAGTGGATTTATGCATCAATTACTTACTCATGTAAACCCTAGGAGCTAGTTTATTATAAATAGGATGATTTACTAATGTATTAGACATCTTTGGTCTCAGTTTTGTTTTATTCTTCATCCTAAGAGCCTATTGATCACATTTTAGGGAGCTGGCCATTCGGCCATGCCTGAACCTTTTACTTATGTATTTTCAACGGTGGAGTTTCTGCACACCATAGATTAAGGGTGTGGAGCTCTGCTGTACCTCAAGTATTAATGCAATTCTATTTTCTTTTATTCAAATCTCTCTTATTCTTATTCCAAGATATTCATTTGCACCCAAGAACATGATGAATGTGATGATTAAATAACCCTCATTATCATTCCCACTTATGAACGCACGTGATTGACAACCACTTCCGTTTTACATGCAACAGAGCCTGAATGTGTATCTCTTAGATTCCCCAACGGAATCTTCGTGGTATAAGCTAGATAGATGGCGGCATTTATGAGGATCCGAAAAGTCTCACCTTGTCTGTGGTATTCCGAGTAGGATCCTGGGAATCCGGAAAGTCTCACCTTGTCTGTGGTATTCCGAGTAGGATTCCGGTAATGAATGACTGTGACGTGCTTCAGACTTGCAAGTGCTGGGCGTGATGACAAACACAAAAGAATCAAGGGATTCTATTCCAGTAGGCGCGGGAACCAACCAGTGATTAGCCGTGCTGTGACAGAGTGCGTGAGCGTAGTTTTCACTGCGAGGATGGGATGTAGCCATCAACCATGGGTGATGCCTCCAGACGATTAGCCATGCGAGTGACAGCCGCAGAGGACCATTTTCCCGAGAGGATTGAAAGTAGCCACCGCTGATGGTGAACCCCTATACACAGCTTGCCATGGAAAGGAGTAAGAAGGATTGCGTTGAAGCAATAGGAGAGCAGGCGTCCTTGGGCCATACAGCATCTCCATGCGCTTATCTGAAATTCCCACTAATGAGGCTGCATAGGTATCCCTTTTATTATTTCTTTTCTTTTTATTATTTGATTTTCTAAATTCCATAATTTTATCTGCCTGACTGAGATTTACAAGGTGACCATAGCTTGCTTCATACCAACAATCTCTGTGGGATCGACCCTTACTCACGTAAGGTTTATTACTTGGACGACCCAGTACACTTGCTGGTTAGTTGAACGGAGTTGTGAATTCAACCAGTGCCATAATGAAGCTTTCATCTCAAAATAGTTAGAACATGGATCACAATTTCGTCCACCAAGTTTTTGGCGCCGTTGCTGGGGATTGATTCGAGTATGGACAACTGACGGTTCATCTTGTTGCTCAGATTAGGTAATTTTCTTTTCAAAAAAAATCTTTTTCAAAATTTTTCTTTTATTTTTCGTTTTTCTAAACTTTATTTTCGAAAAAAAAATAATAATAAAAATACAAAAAAAAATCAGAAAATCATAAAAACCAAAAATATTTTGTGTTTCTTGTTTGAGTCTTGAGTCAATTTTTAAGTTTGGTGTCAATTGCATGCTTTTAAAAGTTTTCTTGCATTTTTTCGAAAATCCCATGCATTCATAGTGTTCTTCATGATCTTCAAGTTGTTCTTGATAAGTCCTCTTGTTTGATCTTGATGATTTCTTGTTTTGTGTTGTTTGTTGTTTTTCATATGCATTTTTTGTTTGTTAGAGTCCATGCATTAAAGATTTTTAAGTTTGGTGTCTTGCATGTTTTCTTTGCATCAAAAAAATTTTTCAAAAATATGTTCTTGATGTTCATCATGATCTTCAAAGTGTTCTTGGTGTTCATCTTGACATTCATAGCATTCTTGCATGCATTCATTGTTTTGATCTAAAAATTTCATGCATTGAGTATTTTTGTTGTTTTTTTTCTCTCATAATTAAAAATCCAAAAATCAAAAATATATCTTTTCCTTATTTCCCCCCAAATTTTCGAAATTTTGGGTTGACTTGGTCAAAAATTTTCAAAATTAGTTGTTTCTTACAAGTCAAGTCAAAATTTCAATTTTAAAAATCTTATCTTTTCAAAATCTTTTTCAAAATCATATCTTTTCCAATTTTTTTTATTATTTTCGAAAATTTCAAAAAAATCTTTTTCAAATTATTTTCAAAATCTTTTTCTTATTTTTACATCTAATTTTCGAAAATTCACTAATAATTAATGTGATTGGTTCAAAAATTTGAAGTTTGTTACTTTCTTGTTAAGAAAGGTTCAATCTTTAAATTCTAGAATCTTATCTTGTAGTTTCTTGTTAGTGAAGTAAACAATTTCAAAATTTTTGAACTAAATCTTTTTATCTTTTATTTGATCTTTTTCAAAAATTTCATCTTTTTCAAAAATTTGATTTCAAAATATCTTATCTAAATTTTTATCTTCCTATCTTTTTCAATTTTGATTTCAAATCTTTTTCAATCAACTAACTAACTTTTTGTTGTTTCTTATCTTTTTCAAAACCACCTAACTAATTCTCCCTCTTCTATTTTCGAAAATATCTCTCTCTTTTTCAAAAATTATTTTTAATTAACTAATTGTTTCATGTTTTAATTTTAATTACAATTTATCTCTAATTTTCGAAAATCACTAACCCCTTTTCAAAATCATTTTCGAAATTCTCTTTCTCTTTTCTTCTTCTATTTATTTAATTATTTACTAACACTTCTCTTCACCTCTCTTCATCCAAAAAAAATCCGAATCTCCTTCTTCATTCTTCTACCCCTTTCTTCTTCTACTAACATAAAGGAATCTCTATACTGTGACATAGAGGATTCCTCTTTCTTTTCTTGTTTTCTTCTCTTTCATATGAGCAGGAACAGGGATAAAGGCACTCTTGTTGAAATTGATCCAGAACCTGAAAGGACTCTGAAGAGAAAATTAAGAGAAGCTAAATTACAACAATCCAGAAGCAACCTTTTAGAAATTTTCGAACAAGAGAAGGAGATGGCAGCCGAAAATAATAATAATAATGCAAGGAGAATGCTTGGTGACTTCACAAAGCCAACGTCCAAGTTTGATGGAAGAAGCATCTCCATTCCTGCCATTGGAGCCAACAACTTTGAGCTTAAGCCTCAACTAGTTGCATTAATGCAACAAAACTGCAAGTTTTATGGACTTCCATCTGAAGATCCCTATCAGTTCTTAACTGAGTTCTTGCAGATCTGTGAGACTATAAAGACGAATGGAGTTGATCCTGAAGTCTACAGACTCATGCTTTTCCCTTTTGCTGTAAGAGACAGAGCTAGAATATGGTTGGATTCACAACCTAAGGATAGCCTGGACTCATGGGATAAGCTGGTCACTGCCTTCTTGGATAAATTCTTTCCTCCTCAAAAGCTAAGCAAGCTGAGAGTGGATGTTCAAACCTTCAAACAAAAAGATGGTGAATCCCTCTATGAAGCTTGGGAAAGATATAAGCAGCTGACCAAAAGATATCCATCTGACATGTTTTCAGAATGGACCATATTAGATATATTCTATTATGGTCTCTCTGAATTTTCGAAAATGTCATTGGACCATTCTGCAGGTGGATCTATTCACCTGAAGAAAACGCCTGAAGAGGCTCAAGAAATCATTGACATGGTTGCAAACAACCAATTCATGTACACTTCTGAGAGGAATTCCGTGAACAATGGGATATCTCAGAAGAAAGGAGTTCTTGAAATTGATACTCTGAATGCAATATTGGCTCAGAACAAAGTGTTGACTCAACAGGTCAACATGATCTCTCAAAATCTGAATGGATTGCAACATGCATCCAACAGTACTAGAGAGGCAGCTTCTGAAGAAGCTTATGATCCTGAGAACCCTGCCATGGCAGAGGTTAATTACATGGGTGAACCTTATGGAAACACCTATAACTCATCATGGAGAAATCATCCAAATTTCTCATGGAAGGATCAACAAAAACCTCAACAAGGTTTTAACAATGGTGGACGTAATAGGATGGGCAATAGCAAGCTATATCCATCATCTTCTCAGCAACAGACAGAGAATTCTGAACAAAATACTTCTAATTTAGCCAATATAGTCTCTGATCTGTCAAAGGCCACTTTCAGTTTCATGAGTGAAAGAAGATCCTCCATTAGAAATCTGGAGGCACAAGTGGGCCAGCTGAGTAAGAAAGTCATTGAAACTCCTCCCAGTACTCTCCCAAGCAATACAGAAGAGAATCCAAAAGGAGAGTGCAAAGCCATTGACATAGTCAATATGGCCGAATGCACAAGGGAGGAGGAGGACGAAAATCCTAGTGAGGAAGACTTCCTGGGACGTCCCTCAAGCAAGAAGGAGTTTCCTATTAAGGATCCAAAGGAATCTGAAGCTCATACAGAGACCATAGAGATTCCATTAAATCTCCTTCTGCCATTCATGAGCTCTGAAGACTATTCATCCTTTGAAGAGGATGAAGATGTAACTGGAGAGCAAGTTGCTCAATATTTAGGAGCTATCATGAAGCTGAATGCCAAGTTATTTGGTAATGAGACTTGGGAAAGTGAACCTCCCTTGCTCATTAATGAACTGGATACTTGGATCCAGAAAATTCTACCTCAAAAGAAACAAGATCCTGGCAAGTTCTCAATACCTTGTACCATAGGCACCATGATCTTTGAAAAAGCTCTGTGTGACCTGGGGTCAGGGATAAATCTAATGCCATTCTCTGTAATGGAGAAGCTGGGGATCATTAAGGTACAACCTGCCTTGTTCTCATTACAACTGGCAGACAAGTCATTGAGACAAGCTTATGAAATAGTAGAGGACGTGTTAGTAAAGGTTGAAGGCCTTTACATCCCTACTGATTTCATAATCTTAGACACTAGGAAGGAAGAGGATGATTGCATCATCCTTGGAAGACCTTTCCTAGCCACAGCAGGAGCTGTGATAGATGTCAACAGAGGTGAACTAGTCCTTCAATTGAATGGGGACTACCTTGTGTTTAAAGCACATGGCCACCCCTCTGTGACAAAAGAGAGTAAGCATGAAGAGCTTCTCTCAGTTCAGAGTCAAGAAGAGCCCCCACAGTCAAACTCTAAGTTTGGTGTTGTGAGGCCACAACCAAACTCTAAGTTTGGTGTTGGGACCACACTAAAATTGACCTGATCACCTTGTGGCTCCATGAGAGCCACTGTCAAGCTATTGACATTAAAGAAGCGCTTGTTGGGAGGCAACCCAATTTTATTTATCTAATTTTTATTTTATTTTGTTTTATTGTCATTTTGTGTTTTATTAGGTACATGATCATGAGGAGTCACGAAAAAAATCAAAAAAATTAAAAACAGAGTAAGAAAACAGAAGAAAAAAAATTTTCACCCTGGAGGACGCACAGGCTGGCGTTCAACGCCAGTAAGATGCATCTGGCTGGCGTTCAACGCCAGAACAGAGCACCATTCTGGCGCTGAACGCCAGAAACAAGCAACATCCTGGCGTTGAACGCCAGGAATGTGCCTAGAGGAGAAAAGCTGGCGCTGAACGCCATAACAAGCATGAAACTGGCGTTCAACGCCAGAAACATGCATTACATGGGCGTTGAACGCCCAGAACATGCACCAATGGACGTTTGAACGCCAGAATGATGCATGAAGGCATTTTACATGCCTATATGGTGAAGGAATGGTATTTGTTTTCACCTCAGGATCTGTGGACCCCACAGGATCCCCACCTAACATATTCCTACCTTACCTTTTAATCCTAATCACACTCTCCTAATCCAAATCTACTCTTCCCCATGTCACATTTCCCAACACCTCTCACCAATCACCTCAACTCCTCTTCCCAATTACCCCATTCACCATTCACATCAACCCACTCTTCCCCATAAACCCCACTTACCTTCATAAAATTCAAATTCAATTTCCCACCCATTCCCACCCAAATTGGCCGAACAACCACCCTCCTCTCTCCCTATAAATACCCTTCCCTTCTACTTCATTTTCACACAACACAACCCCTTCTTCTCCCACATAGCCGAACCTCCTTCTCTCCCTCTCTCCCATATTTTATTCTTCTTCTTCTACTCTTCTTTTCTTTTTTTGCTCGAGGACGAGCAACATTTTAAGTTTGGTGTGGTAAAAAGCATAAGCTTTTTGTTTTTCCATTACCAATGGCACCTAAGGCCGGAGTATCCTCTAGAAAAGGGAAAGGGAAGACAAAAGCTTCCACCTCCGAGTCATGGGAGATAGAAAGATTCATCTCCAAGAGCCATCAAGACCACTTCTATGATGTTGTGGCAAAGAAGAAGGTGATCCCTGAGGTCCCTTTCAAGCTTAAGAAGAATGAGTATCCGGAGATCCGACATGAAGTTCAAAGAAGAGGTTGGGAAGTCTTAACCAACCCCATGCAACAAGTCGGAATCTTAATGGTGCAAGAGTTCTATGCCAATGCATGGATCACTAGGAACCATGACCAAGGTATGAACCCAAGTCCAAAGAATTATCTCACAATGGTTAGGGGGAAATACTTGGATTTCAGTCCGGAAAATGTAAGGTTGGCATTCCACTTGCCTATGATGCAAGGTGATGAACGCCCCTACACTAGAAGGGTCAACTTTAATAAAAGGTTGGACCAAGTCCTTATGGACATATGTGTGGAAGGAGCTCAGTGGAGAATAGACTCCAAAGGCAAGCCAGTCCAACTAAGAAGACTGGACCTCAAGCCTATAGCTAGAGGATGGTTGGAGTTCATTCAACGCTCCATCATTCCTACTAGCAACCGATCTGAAGTTACTGTGGATCGGGCCATCATGATTCATAGCATCATGATTGGAGAGGAAGTAGAAGTTCATGAGGTCATCTCCAATGAAATCTACAAAATAGCCGACAAGCCCTCACCTATGGCACGGCTAGCTTTCCCTCACCTTATTTGCCATCTATGTTACTCAGCTGGAGTTATCATAGAAGGAGATGTCTCCATTGAAGAAGACAAGCCCATCACCAAGAAAAGGATGGAGCAAGCAAGAGAAGCCTCTCACGGCCCTCAAGAAGTGCATGAGGAAGCTCACCATCAAGAAATCCCTGAGATGCCTCAAGGGATGCATTTTCCTCCAAATAACTATTGGGAGCAACTCAACACCTCCTTAGAAGATTTAAGCCACAATGTGGAGCAATTAAGGGTGGAACACCATGAGCACTCCATCATTCTCCAAGAAATAAGAGAAGATCAAAGAGCAATGAGGGATGAGCAACAAAGGCAAGGAAGGGACATAGAAGAGCTAAAGAACATCATTGGTCCTTCAAGAAGAAGACGCCACTAGAGGTGGATTCATTCCTTGTTCTTATTTCTTTCTGTTTTCGGTTTTTAGTATTGTGTTTATCTATGTTTTGTGTCTTTATTTCATGATCACTAGTATGTAACCATGCCTTAAAGCTATGAATAAAATCCGTTACACCTTCACCTTTCTTAAAAGAAAAATGTTTTAATTCAGAAGAACAAGAAGTACATAAATTTCGAAAATAGCTCTTGAATTTAGTTTAATTATATTGATGTGGTGACAATACTTTTTGTTTTCTGAATGAATGCTTGAACAGTGCATATGTCTTTTGATCTTGTTGTTTATGAATGTTAAAATTGTTGGCTCTTGAAAGAATGATGAACAAAAGAGAAATGTTATTGAGGATCTGAAAAATCATGAAATTGATTCTTGAAGCAAGAAAAAGCAGTGAAAAAGAAGAAGCTTGTAAAAAAAAAAAGGCAAGGGTAAAAAGGATCCAAGGCTTTGAGCATCAATGGATAGGAGGGCCAAGGGAAATTAAATCCAGGCCTAAGCGGCTAAATCAAGCTGTCCCTAACCATGTGCTTGTGTCATGAAGGTCCAAGTGAAAAGCTTGAGACTGAGTGGTTAAAGTCGTGATCCAAAGCAAAAGAGTGTGCTTAAGAGCTCTGGACACCACTAACTGGGCACTCTAGCAAAGCTGAGTCACAATCTAAAAAGGTTCACCCAGTCATGTGTCTGTGGCATTTATGTATCCGGTGGTAATACTGGAAAACAAAGTGCTTAGGGCCACAGCCAAGACTCATAAGTAGCTGTGTTCAAGAATCAACATGCTTAACTAGGAAAATCAATAACACTATCCAAAATTCTAAGTTCCTAGAGAAGCCAATCATTCTAAACTTCAAAGGAAAAAGTGAGATGCCAAAACTGTTCAGAAGCAAAAAGCTACAAGTCCCGCTCATCTAATTATAATTAATATTCATTGATATTCTGGAATTTATAGTATATTCTCTTCTTTTTATCCTATTTGATTTTCAGTTGCTTGGGGACAAGCAACAATTTAAGTTTGGTGTTGTGATGAGCGGATAATTTATACGCTTTTTGGCATTGTTTTTAGGTAGTTTTTAGTAAGTTCAAGCTACTTTTAGGGATGTTTTCATTAGTTTTTATGTTAAATTCACATTTCTGGACTTTACTATGAGTTTGTGTGTTTTTCTGTGATTTCAGATAATTTCTGGCTGAAATTGAGGGACTTGAGCAAAACTCTGAAGAAGGCTGACAAATGGACTGCTGATGCTGTTGGAATCTGACCTCTCTGCACTCGAAATGGATTTTCTGGAGCTACAGAACTCCAATTGGCGCGCTCTCAACGGCGTTGGAAAGTAGACATCCAGGGCTTTCCAGCAATATATAATAGTCCATACTTTATTCGGAAATTGACGACGTAACTTGGCGTTGAACGCCAAGTACATGCTGCTGTCTGGAGTTAAACGCCAAAAAAACGTCATGATCCGGAGTTGAACGCCCAAAACACATCATAACTCGGAGTTCAACTCCAAGAGAAGCCTCAGCTCGTGGATTGATCAAGCTCAGCCCAAGCATACACCAAGTGGGCCCCGGAAGTGGATTTATGCATCAATTACTTACTCATGTAAACCCTAGGAGCTAGTTTATTATAAATAGGATGATTTACTAATGTATTAGACATCTTTGGTCTCAGTTTTGTTTTATTCTTCATCCTAAGAGGCTATTGATCACATTTTAGGGGGCTGGCCATTCGGCCATGCCTGAACCTTTTACTTATGTATTTTCAACGGTGGAGTTTCTGCACACCATAGATTAAGGGTGTGGAGCTCTGCTGTACCTCAAGTATTAATGCAATTCTATTTTCTTTTATTCAAATCTCTCTTATTCTTATTCCAAGATATTCATTCGCACCCAAGAACATGATGAATGTGATGATTAAATAACCCTCATTATCATTCCCACTTATGAACGCACGTGATTGACAACCACTTCCGTTTTACATGCAACAGAGCTTGAATGTGTATCTCTTAGATTCCCCAACAGAATCTTCGTGGTATAAGCTAGATAGATGGCGGCATTTATGAGGATCCGGAAAGTCTCACCTTGTCTGTGGTATTCCGAGTAGGATCCTGGGAATCCGAAAAGTCTCACCTTGTCTGTGGTATTCCAAGTAGGATTCCGGTAATGAATGACTGTGACGTGCTTCAGACTTGCAAGTGCTGGGCGTGATGACAAACGCAAAAGAATCAAGGGATTCTATTCCAGTAGGCACGGGAACTGAGCTGCCCAGGACCTGGCACGCCTGTAATCTAAGACGGTACTACAGCTAGAAAAACTTAACCCGAGGTGTACTCTTTTTCCCTACAAGGGTTTTTTAATGAGACACCCGGTTAAGTAGGATACCCGACCTAAAAGGTAAACACTTTGTAAATATTCTTTCTTTTTAATACTAATCAAATTTCTCTATTTTCTCTTCCTCATGATGAAGCAAATCCTAGAAAGTACCCCACCAAGGCGCATTAATTTATGCTCGGCAAAACGCAAAAAATCATTTGCCAAGAGACCATACAAGGTCGGCAAAGATAAAGCGACGAGGTTCAAATTAATGTGAGAAGTTATAAAGTAACTCTGAAATGGCTCGAAAAGCCAAATAAAAAAGAGGTTACAAAAATAACTTAAAAAGGCCGACCAAACGACGAAGTCGGACCCAACAAAGGGAAAAGTTATAAAGTAACTCTAAAATGGCTCAAAAAGCCAAATAAAAAGAGATTACAGAAATAACTCAAAAGAACCGACCAACGACAAAGTCGGACCTAACAAAAAGGAGGTACTCGAGCACCCGATGTCCGAGAAAAAGCTCGGCCCGAGAAAGAAGCCTTAAAACGGCAAGAACCAGGATTTCGAAAAACGCTTACTAAAAAGTTGCTTTACAAAAAGCAACTAAAAAGTACAAAGCGAAAAGAACGAAATCAAAAGAAGTTTCAAAACGCTAGCTAAAAAGTTGTTATCCGAAAAACAACTAAAAAGCACGAAAGCGGAGACATAAAGTCAAAACGCTAGCTAAAAAGTTGTTATCCGAAAAACAACTAAAAAGCACGAAAGCGGAGACATAAAGTCAAAACGCTAGCTAAAAAGTTGTTATCCGAAAAACAACTAAAAAGCACGAAAGCGGAGACATAAAGTCAAAACGCTAGCTAAAAAGTTGTTATCCGAAAAACAACTAAAAAGCACGAAAGCGGAGACATAAAGTCAAAACGCTAGCTAAAAAGTTGTTATCCGAAAAACAACTAAAAAGCACGGAAGCGGAAACATAAAGTCAAAACGCTAGCTAAAAAGTTGTTATCCGAAAAACAACTAAAAAGCGCGAAAGCGGAGACATAAAGTCAAAACGCTAGCTAAAAAGTTGTTATCCGAAAAACAGCTAAAAAGCTCGAAGGCAGAAACCAAAGGTCAAAACACAAACACCGCATAATAAAGTCACCACAAGTGGCTAAATAAAAGCAAAAGGTGTCCAAAAGTGTTCACAAAAGCCATCCAACAAAAAGCCCACAGGCCGGGCAAACCACTAAAAAGATCACAGAGGATCAAGGTCCTTTCCGGTCTCCGCATCAACAGAAGGCTGCGGAGGGAACATCGAAATCGGGACTGCATCGACAGCACCATCATCCCGGCTTGAAACCTCCACACCAGATCTATCCTCAGCCAAAGGTGAAGTCGGGTTCACAACCGGAACCTCGGGGTCGGACACCGGAACCTCATCCTCGGCAGGAGCAGGAACAATCTTTCCCTCCACAACAATGTTTTCCGTACTGAATAAGCTCAGATCCAGGTCAGGAGCAAGAACCCGGACCTGATCCCTCAAATTCACAAACATAGCATCCATACCCTTGGCCACATTATCTTCCAGCTCGTAAAAATCATCCCGAGCAGACTGCAACTTCTCCTTCGTCTCCACAAGCTCGGCATACAGCTTAGTATAGTTCTCCGTCGCCACCCTCGCCATCTCCTCAGATGTCTTCGCCGCCGCCACAGCCGCGGTGGCCCTAGTTTTCTCTTCCTCCAAAGAGGCCTCCAGCTCAGTAATCCTGGCAGCCTTCAGTTGACTAATCTTATCAAGCTCGGACCGTGCCTTCTCAAGTCAGGAGTTGGTCGCCCCAAGGGGAGCTTTCTTGAACTCCCGAGCAATAGCGGCATGAAGACTAGCCATCCGAACACAGCTCCGCGCCATATACTGAAAGTGATGCTCCATAGACGCATCATCAGTAGAAATAAAGGTCTGGGGGAGAATGTGATGCTCAATCCAACCAAGAGCGTCAAAATCCTTATCATTGAAACCGGCAAGCTCTTGAGAGGTCTTCTGTTTCTTGGGGGGAGGACCCGAGGTCGAAGACGGGGAAAGGTGACCGGGTCCGGAGGTCGGAGGATCTTGAGTTATAGCTCGGAACTGAGGAGTCGGAATGGTCTTCGACCGAGTCTGAACACCCACGGTAGTCTTCTGCGGAGAAGATCGGGCAGAGGCCTCAGCCTCGATATTCCGAGCAGCCGCAGACTTCTTCGACCGACGAAGGAATTTCATGGAATCAGCCTGAGAAGACATCTCTGCAGAAACAAAAGAAAGGGATTATCACAACGGAAAAACCTCCAAAACGAAGCCAAAATACTAAGATGAAATCTCAAAGAGGTCGGGAACTACCTAACTCGGAACGGAGAAGGCTTGGATCTCCCAACATTTTCTTCGTATCCAAGTGAGGTGCCCGACCCCATAAACTGCTCAACACACCCACAAAAGCCTGCTCCACCTCATCTAGACTCTCAAAAGTATACTTAACCGACACTACATTCTCCTGCCAACAAAAAGGAAAAGAAGGCTCCCCACTCTCATCTAGAAAGAAAGGTCGGACATCTCCAGCAGCCCGGACCTTGAAATAGTAGTTCTTGAAATCATGAAACGACTCATCATACAAGGTACAAAACTTCTTTCCCAGGTTAGCCCTAAAAGAGACCCAGGACACCTTCCCAGCACCCGACCCCGGCTTCGTCAACACGAACAGATAGGAAAAAAGAGAAACAGAAGGGGAGACGCCCAAAATTGACACAAAAGTTGAAACAGCTTTAAAAACGCCCAAGAATTTGGATGGAGTTGCGTAGGGGCAAGGTTACAAGACCAAAGGACCTCGGACTCCAAGTCGGTAAAAGGAAGTCGTACACCCAGCTTAGAGAAAAAACAATCGTAAGCATAAAAGAATAGCTTCTCGGAACTTTCTAAAGGCGGGAAGCACACTCTCTCCTCGGACTCCGGGGCTACTAGCTCATAATCCCGCTCAGACTCCCTGTTCTCACAAATACTACACTCCCTACGGAACCTAACTAGATACTCAGAATCTACAATAGAAGGGACCCTTAGAGGAACAGGATCTACCCAACCAAGACCACTCGGAATCTTGGTCGACATTGCTTGAAACACCTTTCGAGACATAAAAAATCTTGCCTACAAAGAAGAATACAACAGCAAGCCAAAAATCACATAATAGGCAGACAGCAAAAAACCCATTCAGCAGAAGCAAGAAAACAAAAGTTCTTTTAGAAGAAAAAATGCAGTAACCCGAAAACAAAGCACCAAGAGAAAAGAGCCCCCCCCACATACAAAACAACCAAAACAATGGCGGCGCCTCTTTTCGGGGCAACCCCAGCATAGAAGAAAAAGAAACAAACCTGGAAGAAAGGAAGAAAATGACGAGCTCCGATGCAAGAAGAACGAAAACAGCGGCGCAGAGGAAACCCCGAAAAACAACGCACAGAAAGAATCGGAGAAGAAGAACAGGGAGGAAGAAGGAAGATGCTCGAAAGAGAGGTGGCGAAAAACCCAGAAAAAGGGAAAGGGAACAGAATAAACAAAGAAAATGAGGAAAGGGGCAAATAAATAATGCCTTCACAGAGCCTGAACGGAAATCGAGGAGAAACGGTAAAAAGCAATAAATGCTGAAACGGCCATTTTCAAAATTTTGAAAAGACGACTATGCCCGAGCTCGACCTCTCAAAAGGACGAACTCGGACAGGGGCACTGTTCATACCCTGACCGAGCTCTCCAAACTCGGGAAGTTCACAGAAGGTCCGACCTCGTCCCAAAGGCCCACGCCTAAGGTCGGACCTCGGACAAATAAAGAAGAAGGCCCATCCAAAAGGAACGAAGCCCAAAACCTAAAGGCCGAAAAAGGCCTAGGAAAGGCGGTTCCACAAAGATAGAGATAAGACTCCCAAAGATAAGATAAGATAAGAATATCTTATCCAGGGAAGATCACGACCAACCACTATAAATACACTGGAGCACCCAGGTATAACTCATACTCTAATTCTACTCAATATCTGCTTGGACCCATGCTAACTTAAGCATCGGAGTGTCATTGCAGGTACAACCCCCAGCCGCTCAGCACACCAAGCTCGGGTCACGGAACCCCTACCTCGGGTCTTGCCAGACGACCGAGCTACACGTTTCAGGTAACCCTCGGAACAGGAACCAACCAGTGATTAGCCGTGCTGTGACAGAGTGCGTGAGCGTAGTTTTCACTGCGAGGATGGGATGTAGCCATCAACCATGGGTGATGCCTCCAGACGATTAGCCATGCGAGTGACAGCCGCAGAGGACCATTTTCCCGAGAGGATTGAAAGTAGCCACCGCTGATGGTGAACCCCTATACACAGCTTGCCATGGAAAGGAGTAAGAAGGATTGCGTTGAAGCAATAGGAGAGCAGGCGTCCTTGGGCCATACAGCATCTCCATGCGCTTATCTGAAATTCCCACTAATGAGGCTGCATAAGTATCCCTTTTATTATTTCTTTTCTTTTTATTATTTGATTTTCTAAATTCCATAATTTTATCTGCCTGACTGAGATTTACAAGGTGACCATAGCTTGCTTCATACCAACAATCTCTGTGGGATCGACCCTTACTCACGTAAGGTTTATTACTTGGACGACCCAGTGCACTTGCTGGTTAGTTGAACGGAGTTGTGAATTCAACCAGTGCCATAATGAAGCTTTCATCTCAAAATAGTTAGAACATGGATCACAATTTCGTCCACCAATGCGCATTTTCTGCGCATGCGCATCGATGTCAGCATCCCAAATCCTTGATTTCCTTGATTTCTCCACTTTGCATGCTTTTTCTCTTCATTCCTTTGATCCATTCCTAGTCTTTCCAACCTGAATTCACTAATAAACACATCAAGGCATCTAGTGGAATCAAAGGTGAATTAAAATAAAACAATTAAGGGCCTAAAAAGCATGTTTTTACATTTAAGCACAATTTAGGAGAAAATTATGAAACCATGCTATTTCATCGAATAAATATGGGAAAAGTGGATAGAATCCACCTAAATTAACTCCAAAATATTCCACAAAATAGTGGTGCATCAACCTCAACAAAGCCTGCCCAAAAGATCCCTACCCACTCTTGAATATAGACACACTAGTCAACGCTTCATCGGGATACAAGTACCTCTCCTTCATGCACACTTAGTCGGGGTACAACCAAATCCTGATGTATCACCCCGACCAGGAGAAAACCTCATTTCTAACCCCAAGAGTAAACTAATGCTACGTAGTAATGCCCTTCGGACTACTCAAGAATGCAGGGGCTACATACCAAAGATTGATGAAGAAAGTTTTCGCCAATCACATCGGGAGGTTGATGGAGGTTTATGTAGACGACATGCTAGTAAAGACACATAGAGAGGAAATGTTGTTATCCGACTTTGCCGAAGTGTTCAAAACCATAAGAAAGCACGAGATGAGACTTAATCCCGCAAAATGCACTTTTGCGGTAGAAGTTGGCAAATTCTTGGGCTTCATGCTCACCCAAAGGGGGATCGAAGCAAACCCAGATAAATGCCAGGCCATACTTAGTATGAAAAGTCCAAACAGTGTCAAAGAGGTCTAACAACTCAACGAAAGACTGGCAGCTCTGAACAAGGTAATGAAAGGAAAGTAAAAAGGTTTGAATGGACCCCAGATTGTGAACAAGCCTTCTAAGACTTCAAGACATTCCTGGGGGGACCACCTATCTTAACCTGACCTAGGGAAGGTGAAGAACTAATCCTATACCTCACCGTAGGAAGTTGGGCGATAGCCTTAACACTAGTTCGAGAAGACGAAAACGGGCAACAACCTATCTACTTCATCAGTAAGGCTCTGCACGGGGCTGAACTAAACTATCAAATGATAGAGAAGTTCACCTATGCCCTTATACTTAGTTCTCGACGACTCCGACCATACTTTCAGGCCCATACCATCAGAATACGGACCAACCAACCCATAAAAGGCATCCTGCAGAAAACTGACTTAGCAGGAAGAATCCTACGGTGGGTAATTGAGTTTTTCAAATTTGACCTTAAGTATGAGGCTCAAACGGCCATCAAGTCTCAATACCTGGCCGATTTCGTTGCAGAGTACATCGACACCCCGGGGACCCCCATAGAATGGAACCTTTACGTTGACGGCTCCTCAAACAAAAGCGAGAGTGGAGCAGGTGTGATCCTAGAAAGTGATCAGGGAACCTAACTCGAACTCTCCTTAAGGTTCGAGTTCCTTGCCTTAAATAACCATGCCGAGTATGAAGCCCTACTGGCTAGTTTGAAGCTGGCTAGGGAAGTGGGAGCTCAAAAGCTTACCATCTTCAGTGACTCATACGTAGTCACCTCACAAATATAGGGTAGCTACCAGGCCAAGGATCCCACGATGAAGAAATACCTAGGCAAGACCAGAGAACAACTCGGGCAATTCAGGGGATACGAGATTCAACATATACCTCGGGAACAAAATGCCCGAGCAGTTGCACTTTTAAAACTAGCCAGCACTAAACCCGGGGGCAACAATAGAAGCCTCATCCAAGAAACACTACAAAATCTGTCAACCTCGGAAGAAAAGAAAGTCTTAAGCATATCAGACAAGGACAAAGGGTGGATGACTACCATAATAAGCTATCTCAAGTCTGAAACACTCCCCGCAGATAAAAAGGAGGCAAAAATGCTAGTGCGAGAAGCATAGTACTATACCATAGTGCATAACGTCCTATATAGGAGAGAAATCTCTACACCCTTCCTAAAATGCGTCCTGACCACCGCTACGAGGGAAGTCCTAGAGGAAGTTCACAGTGGCATGTGCAGCAACCACCTCAGGGCACGAGCTCTTTCTAAAAAGGTACTCCGAGCTTTTTTTACTGGCCGACCTTGCAAAAGGAAGCAACAGAGTTCGTCAAAACATGCCCCTCATGCCAGAAGTACGCCAACTTCCATACCGCACCACCCGAGGAACTCAACGACGTCACTTCACCCTGGCGATTCGCAAAGTAGAGGCTTGACCTCCTCGGACCATTCCCCTAGGGATCAAGGCAAGTCAAGTTCCTCATTGTAGGAATAGACTATTTCACAAAATGGATCGAGGCAGAACCATTAGCCACTACTACCGGGCAAAGAAGTCGAAAGTACCTATATAGAAAGATTGTCACAAGGTTTGGGGTCCCATGCTCCATTACCACAGACAATGTCACTCAGTTCACCGACACGGGCTTCAGAAACCTGGTAGCCGATTTGAAAATCAAGCACCAGTTCTACACTACCCATAAGCCAACAGACAAAGTTATACTGGCCGGGCTAAAACGGAGACTACAGTATGCTAAGGGAGCTTGGGCCGAAGAGCTCCCGCAAGTCCTATGGGCATACCGGACAGCACCACACTCCACCACCGGAGAATCACCCTTTCAACTTGCTTACAGAATGGAGGCAATGATTCCCATGAAAGTGGAAGAAGGATCCCCTAGAGTGGTCCTTTATAACAAAGATACCAATTCCCAAACTCAAAGGGAAGAGCTCGACCTACTTCCAGAAGTCTGAGAAAGAGTTCGGATTAGAGAGGAAGCACTAAAGCGTCGAATGGCTTTAAGGTATAATCGGAAGGTAATCCAGCGAAGCTTTGCCACCAATGATCTCATCTTGATCCGAAATGATATCGGAGCAGGTCGGTCAGGAGAAGGGAAGCTAGCAGCCAACTGGAAAGTACCATACCAAGTTACAGAAGTACTAGGAAAAGGCTACTATAGGGTGGCTGACCTCGAAGGGTGAGAGCTACCAAGGTCATGGCATTCCTGTAACTTAAGAAGGTACTATAGCTAGAAAATAGTAAAGATCTTAGGTTAAGGCGCACTCTTATTCCTAAAAAACTGTCCGACCTAGAAGGGTAAGCACTCACATGTACACACTTTAATTTATAATTTTATCCATTTATTATTTGAATGAAAGTTATCGATTTCTTAAAAAGTTTTCCACCAAGATGCATTAATTTACGCTCATAAAACGCAAAATTCATCGCCCGATTAATAGAGGTCGGCAAGCTAAAGCGATATAAGCTCAAGTTAATGCAAGACGTTATAAAAAGTAATCCTGAAAAAGTGACCTGACGAGGTCTAACTAAAAATTGGATTACTAAAAATAACTTAAGAAGGTCCGACAGAGAAGTCGGACCAAAGAATGGATCACTGAAAAGGGACAAAAACATCTCGCAAAGGCCAAAGAAAGGTTAAAAAACCAGGGCCCGAAATGCTCAGCTAAAAAGGTACAAGTTCTGAAAAGGATTTTGCTTAAAGCAAGAGCACGATCTCGGAACAGAGCTAAAAAGTCATCCAAAAAAACTATAAAGAAAAGGTTCCCCATCGGAACACTACCTAAAAAGTTGTTGGAATACGACTAAGAGCCCAGATAGAGAAGACATACAGGTCGACATCCGCTAAAGAAAGGGCGCGACCCAAAGAGACAAATATGACCTCGCAAAAGATAACAAGTAAAGGTCCAAATGGTTGAAAAGCATAGGGCCGAAGTGCCTAGCTAAAGGGGTACAAAACTCCTGAAAGGAGATACTACTCAAAAGGCAAAAGCATAATCTCAAAACAAGGCTAAAAAATTCGTCCAAACAAAACAAAAAGGTTTTATACCTAATGTTATTAGAACTCAACTAAGAAGCCCAGACAGCAAGCTGCAAGAAAGACGTAACCAAAACAAAAGTTATCAACACGACCAGAAATGGTGTGATCCAAAGGAGGTCAAATCCCGTGAAAATGAACACTGTCTCAAAAGGTGTCGAGTCAGAGAATCCCAAAACATCTATATCCTAAGGCATAAGAGCTTATAAAAGGATCACATCACAAAAACATGCAAGGGCTAAAATCCGAAGGCATCTCAAAAGTTATTTCGGCATATCAAGCAAAACATAAAGGTTAAAAACATTAAAGGCTCAAGGGCTACCCAAAAGCAACCCAAGAGTTGAAAGTGTTTTTAATTAAAAGCAAAAAAGTTGCTAAGAAGCAACTAGCACAAGTATCAGCAAAAGTCATCCTTAGAAACTTATAGAAACCAACAAGTTCAACAAGTCCACAGGTCGGAATATACCAATACATAATCAAAACAAAGATATAACAACGCATCAGCAGCTGCATCCTGAGGAGAAGGAGCGATCATCGAGATAGGGATGGCTCCAACAACCCCATCCGAGCCAGTCAGGATCTCTAGGTCAGGCTTAGGAGGCACCACCTCGGTAGAAGGGGTCGTAGAAGCTGAAGCTGCAGAAGCCTTGGCCGGTGGTGCAGGGGGAGGACCCTGATCCTCATCATCTGGGGCAGGCACAATCTTGTCATTCTCCACCACGTTGTCCACGCTAAAAAGAGAGAGGTCGACGACGGGAGCAAGAACCCGGAAATGGGCCTTTAGATTCTCATACATATCGGTCATACTACTCACCATATGGCCTTGAAGCTCGGCGTAATCGTCCTGAGCAGATTGAAGCTTCTCCCTCATTTCCAACAGCTCGGCATCGGTTCAGGTATAGCTCTCCTTAAATTTTTTGGCCATGTCCTCGGCCAGGATAGCAGTCGCCTCCGCTGCAGTAGCTCGAGACATCTTCCTCTCAACATCAAGCTCCAATTTAGTAACCTTGGCATCCAGCTCATCTTTCAAAACCTTAATCCTATCATACTTAGACTTGGCATCCTCTAGAAAGGCCTTAGTAGCACAGACCGAAGATTCCTTAACAACCAGAGAAAGAGTCGCACTAAGGTTCGCTATCCGAACACTATTACTTAATATAAAATCAAGATGGTGAAGGATCGACACGTCGTCCAGAGAAACCTTTCCATGAGGAGTAATCAATTCCGTGGCAAACGCCACACCATCAAACTCTTTATTGTTCAGATTATAAATCCCAACAATCTTTTGCTTCTTAGGAGGGGGACCAAAAGAAGTAGGGGAGGAGGCAGCACCAGAGGTCGTTTGAGACGGATAAGAAGGAATTGTCTGAACTCGCAGGGTCAGGATAACCTTGCTTGGACCCTGAGACTCAGTTGCCGGTTTCTTCGGAGGCAACTGTTCCGAAGAACCCTCACCCAAAGTCTTCTTTGACAAGTTCTGGGCGGCCACTGCCTTTTTTGCCTTACAAAACATTTTCATTGAATCAGAAGAGCTCACCATCTCTATAAAAGAAGCCAAGAAAACAGTAACATGATAGAAAAAAAGACAAAGACCATAAACAATAAAAGAAAACCTTTCTATGAAAATAAAAGAGATCGGGCACTACCTAGTTCGAAATAGAGAAGGGAAGGATCTCCTAGAAATCTCTTAGTGTCCCGATGAAAAGGCTCCCCCCAATGCTCCTCTAAGACATTCACAAAGGCCTGTTCTACTTCATCTAAACTCTCCCAAGGATATTTGAGGACTACAAGGTCTTTTTGCCACCATAAAGGGAAGGTCGGCTCATCATTTTCATCCAGAAAGAAAGGGCGAGCATCCTCAACAGCTTAGACTTTAAAATAGAAGTTCTTAAAGTCACGAAACGAGTCATCAAACATGGAAAAAATGTAACAACCCTGATTTTCGAGTACGCCAGATCTTTTCTGAAAGTATGGATTTCTCCGGAAGGTCAGTAAGGGGAGAACTTCTGCTATATCATCAAGTATCTCAATCCTCATTGTCATTATTTCATCTTTAAGCTAGAACCTTTTCTAAGGCAAGCTCACTAATGTAATTACGAAGAATCTAGCTTTTGAACCGTATCGATTAGGAGTTTTGATTCTGTTTTTCGTAAATAGTCTCAGCTTGACGAACCAGACTCGATTCATGAGAGAAGAGAGATAATAGGATAATATTATCATTATATTAGTATTAGAAGCTTCTTGAATGATATTATAAGGTTACCTGGTCTATTTTAGTTAAAAATAGGAAATCGGTTTAACCGGGTTCACAGTTTACTGGTGCAGCTTAGCACCAGTACTCTCTGATGACTTTAGCAATGTTTTTACAAGTGTTCCGATACATCTAGTTTTAGTAGTTATACACCTGAGATGTTTTAATATTATTTTAATCCACCTCCAAGCCAACCAATCACCACTCACCTTAAACACCCAAAACCTCCAAGGCTGTCTCATTTCTTCATTTTGGCCGAAAATAACAAGAGAGAAAAGAGAGAAACCTTCATAAACACTTATTCTTTAAAACTTGATTTCTTCTAAACTAAAACTCAAATCAAAACTCCGATTTCACCAAAATGATCCTCTCTTCTTCCTCTACATAACCATGTAACTTATCAAGGATGGAAATAAGGTAAGTTAGCTGTTCCTTTCCCTCTTCAATTCGGTTTTCAAGGAAAACCATGCAAAACATGTGTTTTCTTGATGTTTTTCCTTAGGAATCATGCTTAACTTGACTTAAGGGTCAAGAAACATTAATTTCCAGCAAGTATAAGGTGAGATATCCCTTCCTAACGTGCTGAGAGAGATTTGGTCAGTTGAGGGTTTGTGGATTTAAAGTTGTTCTTGATGTGATTTAGGAGGAAAAAGTGCTTTAAGAACACTTCAAAGAGTAACCGAATTTGGAGCAGCAAATCAAGGTAGGGTGTGACGAATTTAATCTTGATTGATTGTGTTTGAGATGAGTGATTATGATATAGTTTGGTTATGCTTGAAATTGATTGTTTATATGAGTGGTTCATGTTGAGATTTTGGTGAAAAATTGATGAAATTTGATGATATTCAAGCTATGAATGCATGTTCTTATAGTTATTGGAATTTTGAAACCTAGGCCCTAAATTGGGGTTCAATTTGTGTTAAAATCATGTGGAAAAGATGGGGGGTTTTAGTGGCTGCGAATTTATTATGAATTATGATAAAAATCGGTCGCTGAAAAGACTGAAAAACTGGTAAAAACAGAGAAAGAATCTGAAAAATTTATGAAGAACATGAAGAACACTTTGAGTGTGATGAAGAACATGGAAGAACAGGTTTTAGATCTTAAAAAGGGCAAGGAAGTAAAATTTTTGGTGTTTGGGGGATTATTTGGTAATTTCTGAAAGTTAGGGTGGTTAAAGTAGAAATATTAAAAGTTACCAGGGTAAAAAGTTAATTTTAAAGGTTAAAAGGTAAAGGCAAGGTAATTTTCGAAAATTTAATGTTAAAATAATAAATAAAAATAAAATATTAAATAATAATATTTAATTAAAAATAATATTTAAATAAAAATAATAAAATAATACGGAAAATGCAGTTTTTTGTAAAAGCTTTAGAAAGACAACTTTAAGTGCAGAATCTCATAGTTACCTTCATAAAACACTCAGGGAGTGGTAAGAACATATTAGTGAGGCAAAGATAAAGGAAAGATAAAAGGTTGAAGACAAGATAAAAATCGAAGAAAAAGTCTGTATGGTTTTAATGACAGAAATAAACAGAGATTAGCGAACGAACTAGGGCAACACAGTTAGTACTTGAGTTGCGCCTAAGGTTAGGTATTATATGAAAAGTTAAACTATTTCAGTATAGACTTAATGAACCTATACTTGGGACATGCTAACTATTCATACCGAAATTTACATAAGCTTTAAATACATACGTTAAGCAGAGAAAAGAGTAACCAGAGTAGAGTAAAGAGATCAAGAGATATTTGTTTATTTGTTGCTTGAGGCAACCCAAGTGATGTGTTTATTCATTTGTTGCATTACAGCAACTCCAGATACACTTGTATGATCATCTGCTGCATTGAGGTAGTCAAATAGATAGTGATACGACCACTGAGAATGCTTTCCTGCGGTACAGATCCATATTTTAATTCTGTTAGGCAGAGGGGTTATTTCCTGCTACAGAAGTACCGTGACCACCTGTTCTATTTCTGCAGTGGCAGATGGGTTATTTTCTATATACAGAAGGTGTGTCGGCATACATCCCTTTTGTGGCAGATGTGTTATTTCCTGCGTGCAGTGGACCCTGTGGTGGTAGAGGGGTTATTTCTTGTACACAGGGGTATAGCCAACTGGAAAGCCATACCCGTTTTAGCTGCTTCGGGTTACGTCGGGAGCGGGTAAAAACCGACAGATGAGCTCATTACCTGCGCTAGGACTAGACATGCATCATACTTCGTTGCGCATTTCCTTTGTTATGATTATGGTATGAATGTATGCTTTCCTTGTTTGTATTCTATTCTCTGTGTTTGTGTTGTATTTTCTTGTATTCTTCTATTTGTGTTCTGTTTTCTGTTTTTTCTATTTCCTCTATTTATCTTCATCATCTATTTACTGCTTTTTGTATTTTGCTATTCATTTGCAAAACAACATATAATTAATGAACTTAACTAATAACCCCAACCATACTAAGAACTCCTCAGTTCTTACCCCTTTTCACTTCCTTCCCCCTCAGATGGAAGCAAGAGTACCATTCTGTAGTTTGTTAATGATCGTTCTGCAAAGAGGATTCCACTCTAGGTAGTCTTCTGAGTTTAGAGAAAACTCCGTTACCTGTTTATATGTATATACTGTGAGACCAGCCAATGTCTGCACCCCATTTGTACGTGAACTTTAACCTAAACCTGTGTACGAGACTCCTGTTGTGTGGCTACTTGATGAGGTACCAGAGAGACGTCATATGGCAATGTCTGATCGTGCAGAGGAGTAACAGATGATGTTCTACGTTTTGATGATGTTTCACCTTACTTGATTTTTGAAGACTTAGAACATACTTTCCCTCGCTTTAGTAGTTGAGAGGGACTAAGTGAGTATTGAGTCTAGGCTAGCCTGGGTGCCAGCTTAGGGACTTCTTGAACAGGCAGGACCTGGGATGTTGTATATATATATATATATATATATATATATATATATATATATATATATATATATATATATATATATATATATATGTATGTATGTATATAGTTATTATCTAGCTATATCCAGAGGTGTTCTAACTAGAGATCTTTACTCTAATAAAAGCTGAATCACTGAATGTTGTTAATGCTTGAGATGTATTTAAGTGTGGTTGTTTATAATTGTTTTATCTATTATTATTTTTGAATTGATTATGAATGATTCTGTTTATTAATCCAAATGTTTTAAAAAAATAAAAAAGAGTACCTCGCAAAATAGCTACGCTTTTAACAATGAATCAGGCTCATATAATAAATAATAGATAATAATCCGGAAGACAAGTTGGTAGTGCTCAATTTCTAGTATGATCATGACGTACCAGAAATTGGGTCGTTATAATTTGGTACCAAAGCAGTTCATTCCCAATAGAGCCTGGGGAGTGGACTAACTATGCTTCATTTCATACTCTGCTTGTGTGTCTCATGCTGTTAGGGTATCTTTAAGATATATTTGGCATGAATGTCTATGAGTGCTGGTGCACAAAATTGTGATCATCAATGGCGCCATCAACATGGTACGCTCAATTGCAATCTCAACTCTTTATCACAACTTCGCACAACTAACCAGCAAGTGCACTGGGTGGTCCAAGTAATAAAGCTTACGTGAGTAAGGGTCGATCCCACGGATGTTGTTGGTATGAAGCAAGCTATGGTCATCTTGTAAATCTCAGTCAGGCAGATTCAAATGGTTATGGATGATTTATGAATAAAGCATAAAATAAAGATAGAGATACTTATGTAATTCATTGGTGAGAATTTCAGATAAGCGTATGGAGATGCTTTGTCCCTTCCGTCTCTCTGCTTTCCTACTGTCTTCATCCAATCCTTCTTACTCCTTTCCATGGGAAGCTGTATGTTGGGCATCACCATTGTCAATGGCTACAGTCCCATCCTCTCAGTGAAAATGTTCAACGCACTCTGTCACAGCACGGCTAATCATCTGTCGGTTCTCAATCAGGTTGGAATAGAATCCAGTGATTCTTTTGCGTCTGTCACTAACGCCCAGCCTTCAGGACTTTGAAGCTCGTCACAGTCATTCAATCCTTGAATCCTACTTAGAATACCACAGACAAGGTTTAGACCTTCCGGATTCTCTTGAATGCCGCCATCAATTCTAGCTTATACCACGAAGATTCTGATTAAGGAATCCAAGAGATAAACATTCAAGCCTTGTTTACTTGTACAACGGAGGTGGTTGTCAGGCACGCGTTCATAAGTGAGAATGATGATGAGTGTCACATAATCATCACATTCATCATGTTCTTGGGTGCAAATGAATATCTTAGAACAAGAATAAGCTGAATTGAATAGAAGAACAATAGTAATTGCATTAATACTCGAGGTACAGCAGAGCTCCACACCTTAATCTATGGTGTGTAGAAACTCCACCGTTGAAAATACATAAGTGATAATGGTGATCATTGGCTTCGGCCCCAGAGAGGGAACCAGAAGAACCAAGATGAAAATACAATAGCAAAAGGTCCTATTTGTAGAGAACTAGTAGCTTAGGGTTTACAAAGATGAGTAAATGACATAAAAATTCACTTCCGGGCCCACTTGGTGTGTGCTTGGGCTGAGCATTGAAGCTTTCATGTGTATAGACTTTTCTTTGAGTTAAACGCCAGCTTTTGTGCCAGTTTGGGCGTTTAACTCCCATTCTTGTGCCAGTTCCGGCGTTTTACGCCAGAATTCTTGAGCTGACATGGAACGCCTGTTTGGGCCATCAAATCTCGGGCAAAGTATGGACTATTATACATTGCTGGAAAGCCCAGGATGTCTAATTTCCAACGCAATTGAGAGCGTGCCAATTGGGCTTCTGTAGCTCCAGAAAATCCACTTCGAGTGTAGGGAGGTCAGAATCCAACAGCATCTGCAGTCCTTTTCAGCCTCTAAATCAGATTTTTGCTCAGGTCCCTCAATTTCAGCCAGAAAATACCTGAAATCACAGAAAAACACACAAACTCATAGTAAAGTCCAGAAAAGTGAATTTTAACTAAAAACTAATAAAAATATAATAAAAACTAACTAAAACATACTAAAAACAATGCCAAAAAGCGTATAAATTATCCGCTCATCAAGTGCTCATTTTGGAAATGTTCGTGCCTTACTTGAAATATTAAGATTGATTACCTTAATGTTGATTGTTTGTTACGGAAAAGACCTTAATGACTGTGAATAGGCATGGTTTAATCGGCGGTGCAACCCCCGGGGGGATCCCGCCAATTAGCTTCACTTATGGTATTTTATTTTCTTCATTCCCTCAATTCCAATCTTTACCTCACTTATGGATTTCTATTTTCTCTATTTCCTCTATTTATCTTCATCTTCTATTTACTGCTTTTTGTATTTTGCTATTCATTTGCAAAACTACATATAATTAATGAACTTAACTAATAACCCTGACCCTACTAAGAACTCCCCTGTTCTTACTCCTTCTCTCTCCCTTCCCCCTCAGATGGAAGCAAGTGTACCCTTCCGTAGTTTGTTGATAATCGTTATGCAAAGAGGATTCCGCTCTAGGTAGTCTTCTGAGTCCAGAGTGAACTCCGTTACCTGTTTATATGTATATACTGTGAGACCAGCCAATGTCTGCACCGCTTTTGTACGTGAACTTTAACCTAAACCTGTGTACGAGACTCCTGTTGTGTGGCTACTTTATGAGGTACTAGAGAGACATCATATGGCAATGTCTGATCATGTAGAGGAGTAACAGATGATGTTCTACCTCGCTTTAGTAGTTTAGAGGGACTAAGTGAGTATTGAGTCTAGGCTAGCCTGGGTGCCAGCTTAGGGACTTCTTGAACAGGTCAGGACCTGGGATGTTGTATATATATATATATATATATATATATATATATATATAGTTATTATCTAGCTATATCCAGAAGTGTTCTAACTAGAGATCTTTACTCTAATAAAGGCTGAATCACTGAATGTTGTTAACTGCTTGAGATGTATTTAAGTGTGGTTGTTTATAACTGTTTTATCTATTATTATTTGTGAATTGATTATGAATGATTCTGTTTATTAATCCAAATGTTTTAAAAAAAATAAAAAAAGAGTACCTCGCAAAATAGCTACGCTTTTAACAACAAATCAGGCTCATATAATAAATAATAGATAATAATTAGGAAGACAAGTTGGTAGCACTCAGTTTCTAGTATGATCATGACGTACCAAAAATTGGGTCGTTACAAAAAACTTTTCTCCCCTAGGTAGCCCGAAAGGAGATCTAAGAAGCCTTCTTCTTGGCCACTCCCGGTTTAGTCAGCACAAACAGGTAAAGGAACAGGGGCCGGGATGGATGAACACCTAGTTCTTGACACAATAATTAGAAAATCTTTATAAAGGCCCAAGAGTTCGGATGCAGTTGTGAAGGGGCGACATTACAGTTCCACAAGAGTTCTGTTTCAAAGGCAGTAAAAAGAAGGGTAATACCTAGTTGGCTAAAGAAATAGTCATAGGCATAAAAGAAAGGTTGCTCTGTCCGAACTAAAGGAGGGAAACAAACTCTCTTCTTAGGGTCGGGCAACACTGGTGCACGAAAATTACACTCACACTGTGTAATTCCACACAACTAGCCAGCAGGTGCACTGGGTCGTCCAAGTAATACCTTACGTGAGTAAGGGTCGATCCCACGGAGATTGCTGGCTTGAAGCAAGCTATGGTTATCTTATAATTCTTAGTTAGGATACCAATAGGGTTCTTTAGTTTAAATTGTAAAAAGTGAAAGAGCATGAAATGAGTATTTGTTACGCAGTAATGGAGAATGTGTTGGAGTTTTAAAGATGCTTTGTCTTCTGAATCTCTGCTTTCCTACTGTCATCTTCTTCATGCACGTAAGGTGATGAGCAGATAATTTATATGCTTTTTGGCATTATTTTTAGGTATTTTTTAGTAGGATCTAGCTACTTTTAGGGATGTTTTTATTAGTTTCTATGCAAAATTTACATTTCTGGACTTTACTATGAGTTTTTTTGTTTTTCTGTGATTTCGGGTATTTTCTGGCTAAAATTGAGGGACTTGAGCAAAAATCTAATTCAGGCTAAAAAAGGACTACTGATACTGTTGGATTCTGACCTCCCTGCACTCAAAATGGATTTTCTGGATCTATAGAACTCCAAATGGTGCCCTCTCAACTGCGTTAGAAAGTAGTCATACTTTATTCGAGTTAAGACAATGTTTCATGCTGCATTCTAGAGTAAAACGCCAGAAACACGTCACAAACCAGAGTTAAACGCCAAAAACACGTCACAACTCAGCGTTTAACCCCAAGAGAAGCCTCTGCACGTGTAAAGCTCAAGCTCAGCCCAAGCACACACCAAAGTGGGCCCTGGAAGTAGATTTCTGCACTAAGACTTATTTCTGTAAACCCTAGTAACTAGTCTAGTATAAATAGGACATTTTACTATTGTATTAGACATCTTTGGTCTCAATTTTAATCTATTGTTCATCTTAGGAGACAATTGATCACGTTTGGGGGCTGGCCATTCGACCATGCCTGGATCTTGATCACTTATGTATTTTCAACGGTGGAGTTTCTACACACCATAGATTAAGGTGTGGAGCTCTGCTGTACCTCGAGTATTAATGCAATTACTACTATTTTCTATTCAATTCAGCTTATTCTTGTTCTAAGATATTCGCTGCATGTCAACATGATGAATGTGATGATCCGTGACACTCATCATCATTCTCACTTATGAACGCGTTCTTGACAACCACTTCCATTTTACCTTAAACTGAGCGTGTATCTCTTGGATTTCTTAATTAGAATCTTCGTGGTATAAGCTAGAACCCCTTTGGCGGCCATTCCTGAGAATCCAAAAAGTCTAAACCTTGTCTATGGTATTCCGAGTAGGATTTAGGGATTGAATGACTATGACAGCCTTCAAACTCGCAATTGTGGGGCGGAGTGACAGACGCAAAAGAATAAATGGATTCTATTCCCACATGATCGAGAAACGATAGATGATTAGTCGTGCTGTGACAGAGCATTTGGACCATTTTCACTGAGAGAATTGGAAGTAGCCATTGACGACAGTGATGCCCTACATACAGCTTGCCATAGAAAGGAGTAAGAATGATTGGAGGAAGGCAGTAGGAAAGCAGAGATTCAGAAGGGACAAAGGATCTCCATACACTTATCTGAAATTTCCACCAAGGATTTACATAAATATCTCTTTCATTTATTTTATGCTTTATTTATTATTATTTTCGAAAACCATTATAACCATTTGAAGATGACCATAGCTTGCTTCATACCAACAATCTCCGTGGGATCGACCCTTACTCACGTAAGGTATTACTTGGACGACCCAGTGCACTTGCTGGTTAGTTGTGCGAAGTTATGACAAAGTGTGATTCATATTTGAGAGCTCCAAGTCTTTGGTGCCATTGTTGATGATCACAATTTACGCGCACCAAGTTTTTGGCACCGTTGCCGGGGATTGTTCGAGTTTGGACAACTGACGGTTCATCTTGTTGCTCAGATTAGGTAATTTTTTTCTTATTTTCTTTTAAAAAAGTTTTCAAAAATCTTTCAAAATTTTTTTATTTGTTTTCCTTTTTCCAAAATAAATTTCGAAAAATACAAAAAAATTTATAAAATCTTAAAATAAAAAAAATATTTTTGTGTTTTTTGTTTGAGTCTAGAGTCAATTTTTAAGTTTGGTGTCAATTGCATATTTTTATTTTTCTAAAAATTTTCGAAAATTCATGCATGTGTTCTTCATGATCTTCAAGTTGTTCTTGACAAGTCTTCTTGTTTGATCTTCATATTTTCTTGTTTTGTGTTTTTTGTTGTTTTTCATATGCATTTTTGCATTCATAGTGTCTAAGCATGAAAAAATTCTAACTTTGGTGTCTTGCATGTTTTTCTTTTCTTGAAAATTTTTCAAAAATAAGTCTTGATGTTCATCTTGATCTTCAAAGTGTTCTTGGTGTTCATCTTGACATTCATAGTGTTCTTGCATGCATCATGTGTTTTGATCCAAAATTTTCATGTTTTGGGTCATTTTTGTGTTTTTCTCTCTCATCATTAAAAATTCAAATATAAAAAATATCTTTTTCTTATTTCTCTAAAAAATTTGAAATATTTGGGTTGACTTAGTCAAATTTTTTTTTTAAAATAAGTTGTTTCTTGTTAGTCAAGTCAAGATTTCAATTTTAAAAATCCTATCTTTTCAAAATCTTTTTCAAAAATCAAATCTTTTACATTTTTTTATTATTTTTCGAAATTTTTCTTATTTGATTTTCAAAATCTTTTTCTTATCTTTATTTCAAAATTTTGAAAACTTTATTAACAATTAATGTGATTGATTCAAAAATTTGAAGTTTGTTACTTTCTTTTTAAGAAAGGTTCAATCTTTAAATTCTAGAATCATATCTTTTAGTTTCTTGTTAGTCATCAAGTAATCAAATTTTAATTTTAAAAATCAAATCTTTTCCAAAATATCTTTTTCAATCATATCTTTTCAAAATATCTTTTTCAATCATATCTTTTTCAAAATTAATTTCAAAATCTTTTCTAACTTATGTTTTTCAAAATTGATTTTCAAATCTTTTTCAACTAACTAATTGACTTTTTGTTTATTTCTTATCTTTTTCAAAACCACCTAACTACTTTTCTCTCTCTAATTTTCACAAATCACTTCCCTCTTTTTCTAAATTCTTTTTAATTATTTCAAATTTTAATTTTAATTTTATTTCTTCTCTTAATTTTCAAAAATCACTAACCATGTTTCAAAAATAATTTTCGAAAACTTCTCTCCCTTTCATCTTCTTCTATTTATTTATTTAATTTCTAACACTCTTCTCTTCATCTAAAAACTCTAACCCTCTCTTCTCCTCTGTGTTCAAATTTTTTTCATCCTTCTTCTATTTTTCTTCTTCTTCTACTCACATAAAGGAATCTCTATACTGTAACATTGAGGATTCCTCTTTCTTTTCTGTTCTCTTCTTTTTCATATGAGCAGGAGCAAGGTGATGAGCGGATAATTTATATGCTTTTTGGCATTGTTTTTAGTATGTTTTTAGTATGTTTTAGTTAGTTTTTATTATATTTTTATTAGTTTTTAGTTAAAATTCACTTTTCTGGACTTTACTATGAGTTTTTGTTTTTTCTGTGATTTCAGGTATTTTCTGGCTGAAATTGAGGGACCTGAGCAAAAATCTGATTCAGAGGCTGAAAAGGACTGCAGATGCTGTTGGATTCTGACCTCCCTGCACTCGAAGTGGATTTTCTGGAGCTACAGAAGCCCAATCGGTGCGCTCTCAATTGCGTTGGAAAGTCGACATCCTAGGCTTTCCAGCAATGTTTAATAGTCCATACTTTGCCCGAGATTTGATGGCCCAAATAGGCATTCTAAGTCAGCTCAAGAATTCTGGCGTTTAACGCCGGAACTGGCACAAGAATGGGAGTTAAACGCCCAAATTGGCACAAAAGCTGGCGTTTAACTCCAAGAAAAGTCTCTACACATGAAAGCTTCAATGCTCAGCCCAAGCACACACCAAGTGGGCCCGGAAGTGGATTTTTATGTCATTTACTCATCTTTGTAAACCTTAAGCTACTAGTTCTCTATAAATAGGACCTTTTGCTATTGTATTTTCATCTTTGGATCACTTTAGATCTTTTGATTATCTTTGGACGTCTAGTTCTTAGATCATTGGGGGCTGGCCTCTCGGCCATGCCTAGACCTTGTTCTTATGTATTTTCAACGGTGGAGTTTCTACACACCATAGATTAAGGTGTGGAGCTCTGCTGTACCTCGAGTATTAATGCAATTACTATTGTTCTGCTATTCAATTCAGCTTATTCTTGTTCTAAGATATTCATTCGCACTCAAGAACATGATGAATGTGATGATTATGTGACACTCATTATCATTCTCACTTATGAACGTGTGCCTGACAACAACTTCCGTTCTACAAGCAAACAAGGCTTGAATGTTTATCTCTTGTATTCCTTAATCAGAATCTTCGTGGTATAAGCTAGAATTGAGGCGGCATTCAAGAGAATCCGGAAGGTCTAAACCTTGTTTGTGGTATTCTGAGTAGGATTCAAGGATTGAATGACTGTGACGAGTTTCAAACTCGCGATTGTGGGGCGTTAGTGACAGACGCAAAAGAATCACTGGATTCTATTCCGACATGATCGAGAACCGACAGCTGATTAGCCGTGCTGTGACAGAGCGCGTTGAACATTTTCACTGAGAGGACGGGACTGTAGCCATTGACAACGGTGATGCCCAACATATAGCTTGCCATGGAAAGGAATAAGAAGGATTGGATGAAGACAGTAGGAAAGCAGAGAGATGGAAGGGACAAAGCATCTCCATACGCTTATCTGAAATTCTCACCAATGAATTACATAAGTATCTCTATCTTTATGTTTTATTCATCTTTTAATTATCAATCCTCCATAACCATTTGAATCCGTCTGACTAAGATTTACAAGATGACCATAGCTTGCTTCATACCAACAATCTCCGTGGGATCGACCCTTACTCGCGTAAGGTTTATTACTTGGACGACCCAGTGCACTTGCTGGTTAGTTGTGCGAAGTTGTGATAAAGAGTTGAGATTGCAATTGAGCGTACCATGTTGATGGCACCATTGATGATCACAATTTTGTGCACCAAGTTTTTGGCGCTGTTGCTGGGGAATTGTTCGAGTTTGGACAACTGACGGTTCATCTTGTTGCTTAGATTAGCTATTTTTCTTCAGAATTTTTAAGAATGAATTCTAAAGTTTCAAGGTGATGTTTTCATCATCACCAAAGCTGATTGATTCTCATCAATTTAGCTCTTGAATGCAATGTCCTGCTGAAGCTTGGCCAGCCATGTCTAATTTCTTTAGACTAAAGCTTTAGACTAACATTGCATGATTCCTGGAATTCTTATTAAAAATTTTGAATCTCTTTATTTTCTCTTCCATATAATTTTCAAAAAATCCAAAAAAATTATAAAATCATAAAAACCAAAAATAATTTTATGTTTCTTGCTTGAGTCTAGTGTCCAACTTTAAGTTTGGTGTCAATTGTATGTCTTTATTTTCGAAAATTACATGCATTATGTTCTTCATTGATCTTCAAGATGTTCTTGATGATTTCCTTGCTCTGATCTTTAAATTCTCTTGTCTTGTGTGTTTTGTTGTTTCTCATATGCATTCTCAATTTGTTAGTGTCAATAGTATACAAACTTCTAAGTTTGGTGTCTTGCATGCATTGTTTATTTAATTTTAGTTGCATTTTGATTATTCCTCATCATAAAAAAATTCAAAATTTTTTTTAATTTGTGTCTTTTCAAGTCAACAATACAGAGAATTAAAGATTCAGAACATACAGCAGAGGAATTACATAGAAAAAGCTGGGTGTTCAAAACGCCCAGTGAGGAAGGAAAACTGGCGTTTAAACGCCAGCCAGGGTGCCTGGTGATAAACCCCATTTTTAGGGTTTATCTTGTATTGAATTTAGAGTATTTTGATGACCTTTTCTCGCATTTAACCTATGAATTAGCATGGTTTTGTAATCTCTCCCGTATTTGTGCTTAAGTGTAAAAACATGCCTTTTAAGCCTTGTTTTGATGAATTCTAATTCCTCTTTGATTCCATAAGATGCCTTGATGTGTTTGCTAGTAATCTCAGGTTGAGATAGGCTAGACATGGATCAAAGGAGCAAGGAAGGAAGCATGCAAGTGGAGAGAAGCACAAAAGACAAAGAATTGATCTCGGCCAAGCACGCGCACGCGCACAAGGCGCCCGCGCGCACATTGCAAAATCGGCCAGGGACGCGCACGCGTCGATGCCCGCACATGACTTCATTAAAGGAACACGTGCCTGGCGATTTGGGGGTTTTTCTGAACCCATTTTTGGCGCCAATTATGGCTAAGGAATAAAAAAGGATCAAGGATAAAGGAAAAAAAGGAAGAACAATCATGATCATTCTATCATATAGCATAATTAGGATAAGTTAGAGTTAGTTTTAGAGAGAGAAGCTCTCACTCCTCTCTAGAATTAGGATTAAGTTTAGGTTAATCTCTCTTCTTAGATCTAGGTTTAATTCATGCTTCAATTCACTTCCCCTTTATCAAATCTTAATCTTCTCCTCTCCCTCATTCTAGTGAGATGCTTTAATAATTGTAATTCTTCTTTTTGTTTTGGATAGATTGTTGTTCATTTGTTTTCTTTCAATAATGAAATTTGAGGTAATTCATAATAATTGTGATTTCCTTGATTTGTTGTTGTTAATTCTTTGCAATAATTGTTGTTAGATTCCATTCTTGTTGTTGATTTACTATGCTTTCCTTTTGTGCCTTCCAAGTGTTTGATAAAATGCTTGGTGGGATTTTAGTGTAGGTTTTGTTCCTCTTGGCCTAGGTAGAGTAATTAGTGACCTCTTGAGTTATCTAATTCCTTTGTTGATTGATAATTAGAAGTTGCTAATTAATTTGGATGCCTCTAAAGCTAGTCTTTCCTCTAGGAGTTGATTAGGACTTGAGGAATCAAATTGATTCATCCACTTGACTTTCCTCCATGGTTAGAGGGTAACTAAGTGGGAGCAATGGACAATTTGTTATCACAATTGAGGAGGATAATTAGGATAGGACTTCTAGTTCTCATATCTTGCCAAGAGTTTTGTTAGTTGTTAGTTTATTTCCTTTGCCATTTATATTTCTTATCCAAAATCTTAAAAACCCCAAATAACTCACAACCAATAACAAGACACTTTATTGTAAATCCTAGGGAGAACGACCCGAGGTCCAATACTTCGGTTTATAAATTTTAGGGGTTTGTACTAGTGACAAATAACTTTTTGTATGAAAGGATTATTGTTTGGTTTAGAAACTATACTTTACAACGAGATTTCATTAGTGAAATTCTAAACCATCAAAAATCCAATCATCACCTGGCTGGGCGTTTAACACCCAAAAGGGTAGAGTTTTGGGCGTTAAACGCCAGAATGAATACCATTCTCGGCGTTTAACGCCAGGATGGCACAAGAGGGAAGATTTTGTTTTTAATTCAAATTTTTTTTCAAGTTTTCATAATTTTTCAAAATCAAATCTTTTTCAAGTCATATCTTTTCAATCATATATTTTCAAAATCAATTTCTTTCCTTTTTTAAAAAATACTTGCTAACAATTAATGATTTGATTCAAACATTTCAAGTATGTTGCCTTTTCTGTTGAGAAAGGTTTAATGTCTGAATCATATCTTTTAAAATTTCTTGTTAGCTAAGTCATTAATTTTAAAAATCAAATCTTTTTAAACTGTTTTTCAATCATATCTTTTCAATCATATCTTCTTAATCACATCTTTTTCAAAATAGTTTTCAATCATATCTTTTTGATTTCTAATTTCAAAATCTTTTTCAAAAATCACTTCATTTCTTTCCCAACTCTAATTTTCGAAAATCATTCTTCAGTTTTTCAAAATTATTTCAAAATCTCTTACTTTATTTTCGAAAATTCTTCCCCTCTTCTCACATCCCTCTATTTAAGGACTAACACTCCTCCATTATCAATAATTCGAATTCTATCTTTCTAGATAAGTTCGAATTCTTCTACTACCCTCTCCTTCTATTCTTCTTTTCCTTGACACCTCAAGGAATCTCTATACTGTGACATAGAGGATTCCATACTTTCTTGTTCTCTTCTCTTTCATATGAGCAAGAGCAAAGACAAAAGCATTCTTGTTGAGGCTGACCATGAACCTGAAATGACCTTGAAGCGAAAGCTAAGAGAAGCTAAAGCACTACTCTCTGTAGAGGACCTAACAGAAATCTTCAAACAAGAAGAAGACATGGCAGCCGAAAACAACAACAATGCCAACAATGCAAGGAAGGTGCTGGGTAACTTTACTGCACCTACTCCCGACTTCTATGGGAGAAGCATCTCTATCCCTGCCATTGGAGCAAACAACTTTGAGCTTAAGCCTCAATTTGTTTCTCTAATGCAACAGAATTGCAAGTTCCATGGACTTCCATTGGAAGATCCTCATCAGTTTTTAGTTGAATTCTTACAAATCTGTGACACTGTCAAGACTAATGGGGTTGACCCTGAGGTCTACAGACTTATGCTATTCCCTTTTGCTGTAAGAGACAGAGCTAGGATATGGTTGGACTCACAACCTAAAGAAAGCCTGAACTCTTGGGAAAAGCTAGTCAATGCCTTCTTGGCAAAGTTCTTTCCACCTCAAAAATTGAGTAAGCTTAGAGTGGAAGTCCAAACCTTCAGACAGAAGGAAGGTGAATCCCTCTATGAAGCTTGGGAAAGATACAAACAATTGATCAGAAAGTGTACCTCTGACATGCTTTCTGAATGGAGCATTATAGGTATCTTCTATGATGGCCTGTCTGAACTGTCCAATATGTCATTGGACAGCTCTGCTGGAGGATCTCTTCCTCTGAAGAAGACGCCTGCAGAAGCTCAAGAACTCATTGAAATGGTTGCAAATAACCAATTCATGTACACTTCTGAAAGGAATCCTGTGAATAATGGGACGAATCAGAAGAAAGGAGTTCTTGAGATTGATACTCTGAATGCCATATTGGCTCAGAACAAAATATTGACTCAGCAAGTCAATATGATTTCTCAAAGTCTGTCTGGAATGCAAGCTGCACCAGGCAGTACTATGGACGCTTCATCTGAAGAAGAAGCTTATGATCCTGAGAACCCTTCAATGGAAGAGGTGAATTACATGGGAGAACCCTATAGAAACACCTATAATCCTTCATGGAGAAATCATCCAAATCTCTCATGGAAGGATCAACAGAGACCTCAACAAGATTTCAACAACAATAATGGTGGAAGAAACAGGTTTGGCAATGGCAAGCCTTTTCCATCATCTTTTTAGCAACAGACAGAGAATTCTAAGCAGAGCCACTCTGACTTAGCAACCATGGTCTCTGATCTAATCAAAACCACTCAAAGTTTCATGACTGAAACAAGGTCCTCCATTAGAAACTTGGAGGCACAAGTGGGTCAGCTGAGTAAGAAAGTTACTGAACTCCCTCCTAGTAGTCTTCCAAGCAATACAGAAGAGAATCCAAAAGGAGAGTGCAAGGCCATCAACATGGCCGAATTCGGAGAGGAGGAAGAAGCAATGATCGCCAATGAGGAAGACCTCAATGGACATCCACTGGCCTCCAATGAGTTCCCTAATGAGGAACCATGGGAATCTGAGGCTCACACTGAGACCATAGAGATTCCATTGGAATTACTTCTGCCATTCATGAGCTCTGATGAGTATTCTTCCTCTGAAGAGGACGAAGATGTCACTGAAGAGCAAGTTGCTAAATACCTTGGAGCAATCATGAAGCTAAATGACAAGTTATTTGGTAATGAGACTTGGGAGGATAAACCCCCTTTACTCACCAAAGAACTGGATGACTTGACTAGGCAGTGATTACCTCAAAAGAAACAGGACCCTGGGAAGTTCTCAATACCTTGTACCATAGGCACCATGACCTTTGAGAAGGCTCTGTGTGATCTAGGGTCAAGCATAAACCTCATGTCTCTCTCTGTAATGGAGAAGCTAGGGATCTTTGAGGTACAAGCTACAAGAATCTCACTAGAGATGGCAAACAATTCAAGAAAACAAGCTTATGGACTTGTAGAGGATGTTCTGGTAAAGGTTGAAGACCATTACATCCCTGCTGATTTCATAGTCCTAGAGACTGGGAAGTGCATGGATGAATCCATCATCCTTAGCAGACCCTTCCTAGCCACAGCAAAGGCTGTGATTGATGTTGACAGAGGAGAATTGATCATCCCAGTGAATGAAGAATCCTTTGTGTTTAAGGCTCAAGGATACCCCTCTGTAACCATAGAGAGGAAGTATGAATAGCTTCCCTCAAAACAGAGTCAAACAGAACCCCCACATTCAAACATTGCTCTGAGTATCTGTGAGGCTCCATGAGAGCCCACTATCAAGCTACTGACATTAAAGAAGCGCTTGTTGGGAGGCAACCCAATGTTATATTTATCTATTTTCCTTTGTTATTTTATGTTTTCTATAGGTTGATGATCATGGGAAGTCACAAAATCAATTGAAAAAGCAAAAATAGCATGAAAAACAGAAAGAAAAACAGCACACCCTAGAGGAAAATCTGCTGGCATTTAAACGCCAGTGAAGATAGCAAAATGGGCGTTTAACGCCCAGTCTGGCACCATTCTGGGCGTTTAATGCCAGAAAAGGGCACCAGACTGGCGTTTAACGCCAGGAATGGGCACCAAGCTGGCGTTAAACGCCAGAAATGGGCACCAGCCCGGTGTTTAACGCCAAGATTGGCAGAAAGAGCATTTTTGCTCGCCACTTGGTGCAGGGATGAGCTATCCTTGACACCTCAGGATCTGTGGACCCCACAGGATCCCCACCTACCCCACTACTCTCTCTCTTCTTCACCCATTCACCAATCACCTCAACACCTCTTCCCCAAAAACCCCTCACCTATCAAATCCTACCATTCTCTTCACCACTCACATCCATCCTTCATAAAACCCCACCTACCTCACCATTCAAATTCAAACCACTTTCCCTCCCAAACCCACCCATAATGGCCGAACCTTACCCCTCTCTCCATCCCTATATAAACCCATCTTCACTCCTTCATTTTCACACAACCTACACACTACTTCTCCCCCTTGGCCGAAAAACAAAGCCACCTCCATCTCCTCTATTTCTTCTTCTTCTACTCTCTTCTTTCTTCTTTTGCTCGAGGACGAGCAAACCTTCTAAGTTTGGTGTGGTAAAAGCATTGCTTTTTGTTTTTCCATAACCATTTATGGCATCTAAGGCCGGAGAAACCTCTAGAAAGAGGAAAGGGAAGGCAAAAGCTTCCACCTCCGAGTCACGGGAGATGGAGAAATTCATCTCAAGGGTGCATCAAGACCACTTCCATGAAGTTGTGACCATGAAGAAGGTGATCCCCGAGGTCCCTTTCAAACTCAAAAAGAGTGAATATCCGGAGATCCGACATGAGATCCGAAGAAGAGGTTGGGAAGTTCTTACCAACCCCATTCAACAAGTCAGAATCTTAATGGTTCAAGAGTTCTATGCCAATGCATGGATCACCAAGAACCATGATCAAAGTGTGAACCCGAACCCAAAAAATTGGCTTACAATGGTTCGGGGGAAATGCTTAGATTTTAGTCCAGAAAATGTAAGGTTGGCATTCAACTTGCCCATGATGCAAGGAGATGAACACCCTTACACTAGAAGGGTCAACTTTGATCAAAGGTTGGACCAAGTCCTCATAGACATTTGTGAAGAGTCAAGAGGGAAGCCGGTTCAACTGAGAAGGCATGACCTCAAGCCCGTGGCTAGGGGATGGTTGGAGTTTATCCAATGCTCAATCATTCCCACTAGCAACCGGTCCGAAGTTACTATAGACCGGGCTATCATGATTCATAGCATCATGATTGGAGAAGAAATAGAAGTTCATGAGGTTATATCCCAAGAACTTTATAAGGTGGCGGACAAGTCCTCTACCTTGGCAAGGTTAGCCTTCCCTCATTTCATTTGTCACCTCTGTAATTCAGTTGGAATTAACATTGAGGGAGACATCCTCATTGATGAGGACAAGCCCATCACTAAGAAATGGATGGAGCAAACAAGAGATCCCACTCATCATGAAATCTTTGAGATGCCTCAAGGGATGCACTTTCCTCCACAAAACTATTGGGATCAAATCAACACCTCCCTAGGAGAATTGAGTTCCAACATGGGACAACTAAGGGTGGAGCACCAAGAACATTCCATCCTCCTCCATGAAATTAGAGAAGATCAAAGAATCATGAGAGAGGAGCAACAAAGGCAAGGAAGAGACATTGAGGAGCTCAAGCACTCCATAAGATCTTCAAGAGGAAGAACAAGCCGCCATCACTAAGGTGGACCCGTTCTTTAATCTCCTTATTCTTTATTTTTCTGTTTTTTGAATTTTCATTCTTATGTTTATCTATGTTTGTGTCTTATGATCATTAGTGTCTTAGTGTCTATGCCTTAAAGTTATGAATGTCCTATGAATCCATCACCTTTTTTAAATGAAAAATGTTCTTAATTGAAAAAGAAAAGAATTGCATGAATTTTGAATTTTATAACAGATTAATTATTTTGATGTGGTGGCAATATTTTGGTTTCTGAATGTATGCTTGAACAGTGCATATGTCTTTTGAATTTGTTGTTCATGAATGGTTGGCTCTTGAAAGAATGATGAGAAAGGAGACATGTTACTGAGGATCTGAAAAATCATAAAAATGAATCTTGAAGCAAGAAAAAACAGTGAATACAAAAAAAAAGAGAGATTATGTGCGAAAAAAAAAAAGAGAGAGAAAGCAAGCAGAAAAAGCCAACAGCCCTTTAAACCAAAAGGCAAGGGTAAAAATAAAGTCGTGATCCAAGGCAAAAAAAGAGTGTGCTTAAGAACCTTGGACACCTCTAATTGGGGACTCTAGCAAAGCTGAGTCATAATCTGAAAAGGTTCACCCAGTTATGTGTCTGTGGCATGTATGTATCCGGTGGTAATACTGGAAGACAGAGTGCTTTGGGCCACGGCCAAGACTCATAAAGTAGCTGTGTTCAAGAATCATCACACTTAACTAGGGGAATCAATAACACTATCTGGATTCTGAGTTCCTATAGAAGCCAGTCATTCTGAATTTCAAAGGATAAAGTGAGATGCCAAAACTGTTCAGAGGCAAAAAGCTAAAAGCCCCGCTCATCTAATTAATACTGATCTTCATAGATGTTTTTGGAATTCATTGCATATTCTCTTCTTTTTATCTTATTTTATTTTTAGTTGCTTGGGGACAAGCAATAATTTAAGTTTGGTGTTGTGATGAGCGGATAATTTATACGCTTTTTGGCATTGTTTTTAGTATGTTTTTAGTATGTTTTAGTTAGTTTTTATTATATTTTTATTAGTTTTTAGTTAAAATTCACTTTTCTGGACTTTACTATGAGTTTGTGTGTTTTTCTGTGATTTCAGGTATTTTTTGGCTGAAATTGAGAGACCTGAGCAAAAATCTGATTCAGAGGCTGAAAAGGACTCCAAATGCTGTTGGATTCTGACCTCCCTTCACTTGAAGTGGATTTTATGGAGCTACAGAAGCCCAATTGGCGCACACTCAATTGCGTTGGAAAGTAGACATCCTGGGCTTTCCAGAAATGTATAATAGTCTATACTTTGCCCGAGATTTGATGGCCCAAATAGGCGTTCCAAGTCAGCTCAAGAATTTTGGCGTTTAACGCCGGAACTGGCACAAGAATGGGAGTTAAACGCCCAAACTGGCACAAAAGTTGGCGTTTAACTCCAAGAAAAGTCTCTACACATGGAAGCTTCAATGCTCAGCCCAAACACACACCAAGTGGGCCCGGAAGTGGATTTTTATGTCATTTACTGATCTTTGTAAACCCTAAGCTACTAGTTCTCTATAAATAGGACCTTTTGCTATTGTATTTTCATCTTTGGATCACTTTAGATCTTTTGATCATCTTTGGACGTCTAGTTCTTAGATCATTGGGGGCTGGCCTCTCGGCCATGCCTAGACCTTGTTCTTATGTATTTTCAACGGTGGAGTTTCTACACACCCTAGATTAAGGTGTGGAGCTCTGCTGTACCTCGAGTATTAATGCAATTACTATTGTTCTTCTATTCAATTCAGCTTATTCTTGTTCTAAGATATTCATTCGCACTCAAGAACATGATGAATGTGATGATTATGTGACGCTCATCATCATTCTCACTTATGAACGTGTGCCTGACAACCACTTCCGTTCTACAAGCAAACAAGGCTTGAATGTTTATCTCTTGGATACCTTAATCAGAATCTTCGTGGTATAAGCTAGAATTGATGGCGGCATTCAAGAGAATCCGGAAGGTTTAAACCTTGTCTGTGGTATTCTGAGTAGGATTCAAGGATTGAATGACTGTGACGAGCTTCAAATTCACGATTGTGGGGTGTTATTGACAGACGCAAAAGAATCACTGGATTCTATTCCGACATGATCGAGAACCGACAGCTGATTAGCCGTGCTGTGACAGAGCGTGTTGAACATTTTCACTGAGAGGACGGGACTGTAGCCATTGACAACGGTGATGCCCAACATACAGCTTTCCATGGAAAGGAATAAGAAGGATTGGATGAAGACAGTAGGAAAGCAGAGAGACGGAAGGGATAAAGCTTCTCCATACGCTTATCTGAAATTCTCACCAATGAATTACATAAGTATCTCTATCTTTATGTTTTATTCATCTTTTAATTATCAATCCTCCATAACCATTTGAATCTGCCTGACTGAGATTTACAAGATGACCATAGCTTGCTTCATACCAACAATCTCCGTGGGATCAACCCTTACTCGCGTAAGGTTTATTACTTGGACGACCCAGTGCACTTGCTGGTTAGTTGTGCGAAGTTGTGATAAAGAGTTGAGATTGCAATTGAGCGTACCATGTTGATGGCACCATTGATGATCACAATTTCGTGCACCACAAGGACATGGACATTCTTGTTGAAGCAGATCCTGAACCTGAAAGGACTCTGAAGAATAAGCTAAGAGAAGTTAAAGCACAATAATCCAGAGAAAACCTTACAGAGAATCTCGAAAAAGAGAGAGACATGGCCGAACCCAATAACAATGGTGGAGGCGCAAGGAGGATGCTTGGTGACTGATGAGCGGATAATTTGTATGCTTTTTGGCATTGTTTTTAGTATATTTTTAGTATGATCTAGTTAGGTTTTAGTATATTTTTAGTAGTTTTTAGTTAAAATTCACTTTTCTGGACTTTACTATGAGTTTGTGTGTTTTTCTGTGATTTCAGGTATTTTCTGGCTGAAATTGAGGGACCTGAGCAAAAATCTGATCCAGAGACTCAAAAGGACTGCAGATGCTGTTGGATTCTGACCTCCCTGCACTCGAAGTGGATTTTCTGGAGCTACAGAAGCCCAATTGGCGCGCTCTCAACGGCGTTGGAAAGTAGACATCCTGGGCTTTCCAGCAATATATAATAGTCCATACTTTGCCCAAGATTTGATGGCCCAAACCGGCGTTCAAAGTCACCTCAAGAAATTCCAGCGTTAAACGCCGGAACTGGCACCTAATTGGGAGTTAAACGCCCAAACTGGCACTAAAGCTGGCGTTTAACTCCAAGGAGAGTCTCTACACGAAAAAGCTTCATTGCTCAGCCCAAGCACACACCAAGTGGGCCCGGAAGTGGATTTTTATGTCATTTACTCATCTATGTACTAGTTTTCTATAAGTAGGACCTTTTACTATTGTATTTAGAGAGACTTTTGGGTAGCTATCTTTGTTTTATGCTATCTTAGACCTTTGGGAGGCTGGCCATTCGGCCATGCCTAGACCTTGTTCTTATGTATTTTCAACGGTGGAGTTTCTACACACCATAGATTAAGGTGTGGAGCTCTGCTGTACCTCGAGTATTAATGCAATTACTATTGTTCTTCCATTCAATTCCGCTTATTCTTTATCCAAGATATCACTTGTTCTTCAACATGATGAAGGTGATGATTGACGCCCATCACCATTCTCACTCATGAACAAGGTGACTGACAACCATTCTTGTTCTACAAGCATCTGAGGCTTAGTGAATATCTCTTGGATTCCCGATTGCACGATGCATGGTTGATCGCCTGACAACCGAGTGCTCGCCTGACAAACGAGCCAACCATTCCGTGAGATCAGAGTCTTCGTGTATAGGCAGGACTTGATGGCAGCATTCAAGAGAATCCGGAAGGTCTAACCTTGTCTGTGGTATTCTGAGTAGGATTCAATGACTGAATGACTGTGACGTGCTTCAAACTCCTAGCAGGCTAGGGCGTTAGTGACAGACGCAAAAGTATCAATGGATATTATTCCGGCCTGACCGAGAACCGACAGCTGAATTCCGCTATGCCGTGACAGGACATATGCAATCGCTTTCACTGAGAGGATGGGAGGTAGCCACTGACAATGGTGAAACCCTACACGAGCTTGCCATGGAAAGGAGTAAGAAGGATTGGATGAAGGCAGTAGGAAAGCAGAGAGACGGAAGGGAAGGCATCTTCATACACTTGTCTGAAGCTCTTACACCAATGATATACATAAGTATCTCTATCTTTATCTTTATGTTATTTTCGTTCATCATCATATACATTTGAGTTTGCCTGACTAAGATTTACAAGATGACCATAGCTTGCTTCAATGCTAACAATCTCCGTGGGATCGACCCTTACTCACGTAAGGTATTACTTGGACGACCCAGTGCACTTGCTGGTTAGTTGTGCGAAGTTGTGTAATGCCATGGAATTGAACCACCAAGTTTTTGGAGTTCATGACCAGGGATTATGAGAGTTGTGAAAAGTATTGTTCACAATTTCGCGCTACCAAGTTTTTGGCGCCGTTGCCGGGGATTGTTCAAGTTTTGAGCAAGCTTTTGGTAACAATGCCTGGGATTGTTCTAGTTTGGACAACTGACGGTTCATCTTGTTGCTTAGATTAGGTATTTTTTTTTTTCGAAATTCTTGAAGATGAATTCTAGAGTTTCATGATGATTTGTTGAAATCTGGCTGGCTGAGAAGCCATGTCTAATCTGATTGGACCGAGGTTTCAACTTATCACCACAAGAGCTTGTTGATTTTAATCAATCTTGCTTTTGGAGCAGTGATCCGCTAAGGCTTGGCTGACCTTTGGTCATGTCTAGTGTTTTGGACCGAAGCTTTCTTTGAAAGCTTGGCTGGCTGTGAAGCCATGTCTAATTCCTGGACCGGAGTCTTAGACTAGCATTGCACTGATTCCTGGAATTCTCATTAAGAATTTTGATACCTTTTTCCACTTAATTTTCGAAAAACACAAAAAAATTACAAAATCATAAAAACCAAAAAAATATTTGCTGTTTCTTGCTTAAGTCTAGTGTCTCATCTTAAGTTTGGTGTCAATTGCATGCATTCATTCATGTGTCTTAAGGATCTTCAAGTAATTCTTGATGATTTCTTACTCTGATCTTTGAATTCTTTTGGCTTGAGTATTTATGTGTCTCATATAGTGTCAGTAGTACACAAACTGTTAAGTTTGGTGTCTTGCATGCATTGTTATTTGATTCTTGTTGCATTTTGATTATTAAAAATCCAAAATATTTTTAATTTGTGTCTTTTCAAGTCAATAATACAAAGAATTGAAGATTCAGAACATACTGCAGAGGAATTATACAGAAAAAGCTGAGCATTCAAAAATGCCCAGTGAAGAAGGCAGACTGGCGTTTAAACGCCAGCCAGGGTACCTGGTTGGGCGTTTAACGCCCAAAAAGGTAGCATTTTGGGCGTTAAACGCCAGAATGTATACCATTCTGGGCGTTTAACGCCAGGATGGTGCTAGGGGAAGATTTTGTTTTCAAATCAATTTTTTTTCAAGTTTTCAAAGTTTTTCAAAACCAAATCTTTTTCAAATCATATCTTTTCAATCAAATGTTTTCAAAATCAATTTCTTTCCTTTTTCAAAGATACTTACTAACAATTAATGATTTGATTGAACATTTTTTGCCTTTTTTATTAAGGAAGGTTTTATGTTTGAATCATATCTTTTCTTGTTAGGCAAGTCATCAATTTATTTTTAAAATCACATCTTTTCAAATTGTTTTCAAATCATATCCTTTAAAATTGTTTTCAAATCATATCTTCTCAATCACATCTTTTTAAAACCATAACTTTTCAATCAAATCTTTTTAATCACATTTTTTTTAATAGTTTTCAATCAAATCTTTTTAATTTTTAATTTCAAAATCTTTTTCAAAAATCACTTGATTTCTTTTTCACTTTTAATTTTCGAAAATTATCAATCAAATTTTCAAAATGTTTTCAAAATCTTTTAATTGAATTTTCGAAAATTCTCTTCCCTCCTTCCCACATCCTTCTATTTATGGAGTACCACTCCTTCTAAATGCACAATTCGAACCTTATCTAATTAAAGTTCGAATTCTTCTTCTCCTTCTTCTTACTATTTCTCTTTTCCTCTGACACTTCAAGGAATCTCTATACTGTGACATAGAGGATTCCACATTTTCTTTTTCTCTCCTCTTTCATATGAGCAGGAGCAGAGACAAAGGCATTCTTGTTGAAGCTGATCCTGAACTTGAAAGGACCTTGAAGAGAAAGCTAAGAGAAGCTAAAGCACAACTCTCTTTAGAGGACCTGACCGAATTCTTCAAGGAAGAAGAACACATGGCAGCCGAAAACAACAACAATGCCAATAATGCAAGGAAGGTGCTGGGTGACTTCACTGCACCTACTCCTGATTTCTATGGGAGAAGCATCTCTATCCCTGCCATTGGAGCAAACAACTTTGAGCTTAAGCCTCAATTAGTTTCTCTAATGCAACAGAATTGCAAGTTCCATGGACTTCCAATGGAAGATCCTCATCAGTTCTTAGCTGAATTCTTGCAAATCTGTGACACAGTCAAGACTAATGGGGTTAACCCTGAGGTCTACAGACTGATGCTATTCCCTTTTGCTGTAAGAGACAGAGCTAGAATATGGTTGGATTCTCAACCTAAAGAAAGCCTGGACTCTTGGGAAAAGCTAGTCAATGCCTTCTTGGCAAAGTTATTTCCACCACAAAGATGGAGTAAGCTTAGAGTGGAAGTCCAAACCTTCAGACAGAAGGATGGAGAATCCCTCTATGAAGCTTGGGAAAGATACAAACAATTAATCAGAAGATGTCCTTCAGACATGCTTTCTGAATGGAGCATCATAGGTATTTTCTATGATGGTCTCTCTGAACTATCCAAGATGTCTTTGGATAGCTCTGCTGGAGGATCTCTTCATCTGAAGAAGACGCCTGCAGAAGCTCAAGAATTGATTGAAATGGTTGCAAATAACCAATTCATGTACACTTCTGAAAGGAATCCTGTGAACAATGGGACTAGTCAGAAGAAAGGAGTTCTTGAGATTGACACTCTGAATGCCATATTGGCTCAGAACAAGATATTGACTCAACAAGTCAATTTGATTTCTCAAAGTCTGTCTGGAATGCAAAATGCACCAAACAGTACTAAGGATGCTTCATCTGAGGAAGAAGCTTATGATCCTGAGAACCCTTCAATGGAAGAGGTGAATTACCTAGGAGAACCCTATGGAAACACCTATAATTCTTCATGGAGAAATCACCCAAATTTCTCATGGAAGAATCAAGAGAGACCTCAACAAGGTTTTAATAACAATAATGGTGGAAGAAACAGGTTTAGCAATAGCAAGCCTTTTCCATCATCTTTTCAGCAACAGACAGAGAGTTCTAAGCAGAGTACTTCTGACTTAGCAACAATGGTCTCTGATCTAATAAAGACCACTCAAAGTTTCATGAATGAAACAAGGTCCTCCATCAGAAATTTGGAAGGACAAGTGGGACAGCTGAGCAAGAAAATTACTGAACTCCCTCCTAGTACTCTTCCAAGTAATACAGAAGAAAATCCAAAAGGAGAGTGCAAAGCCATAAACATGGCCGAATATGGAGAGGAAAGAGAGGAGGAGGACGCCACTGAGGAAGACCTCAGTGGGCGTGTACCAATCTCCTCTGAGTTCCTCAATGAGGAACCATGGGAATCTAAGGCTCAAAATGTGACCATGGAGATTCCACTGGACTTACTTCTGCCATTCATGAGCTCTGATAAGTATTCTTCCTCTGAAGAGGATGAGTATGTCACTAAAGAGCAAGTTGCTAAATACCTTGGAGCAATCATGAAGCTAAATGACAAGTTATTTGGAAATGAGACTTGGGAGGAAGAACCACCTTTGCTCACCAAAGAACTGGATGACTTGTCTAGGCAGAAACTGCCTCTAAAGAGGCAAGATCCTGGGAAGTTTTCTATACCTTGTACCATAGGCACCATGACCTTCAAGAAGGCCTTGTGTGACTTAGGGTCAAGTGTAAACCTCATGCCCCTCTCTGTAATGGAGAAATTAGGGATCTTTGAGGTGCAAGCTGCAAGAATCTCATTAGAGATGGCAGACAATTCAAGAAAACAAGCTCATGGACTTGTAGAGAATGTTTTGGTGAAGATTGAAGACCATTACATCCCTACTGATTTCATAGTCCTAGAGACTGGGAAGTGCATGGATGAATCCATCATCCTTGGCAGACCCTTCCTAGCCACAGCAAAGGCTGTGATTGATGTTGATAGAGGAGAGTTGATCATTCAAGTGAATGAAGAATCCTTGGTGTTTAAGGCCCAAGGACATCCCTCTATCATCATGGAGAGGAAGCATGAAGAGCTTCTCTCAAAACAGAGCCAAACAGAGCCCCCACAGTCAAACTCTAAGTTTGGTGTTGGGAGGCCACAACCAAACTCTAAGTTTGGTGTTGGGAGGTTCCAACACGGTTCTGAGTATTTCTGAGGCTCCATGAGAGTCCTCTGTCAAGCTAATGACATTAAAGAAGCGCTTGTTGGGAGGCAACCCAATGTTTTATAGCTAATTATTTTCTTTTGTTATTTTATCTTTTTTGTAGGTTGATGATCATAAGAAGTCACAAAAACAATGAAAAAAGCAAAAACAGAATGAAAAACAGGAAGAAAAACAGCACACCCTGGAGGAGAAGAAGCTGGCGTTCAAACGCCAGTAATGCTAGCTGTTGGGCGTTTAACGCCCAGTCTGACACCATTCTGGGCGTTTAACGCCAGAAAGGGGCACCAGACTGGCGTTAAACGCCAGTAAAGGGCAACAACCTGGCGTTAAACGCCAGGAATGGGCACCAGCCCGGCGTTTAACGCCAGAAATACCTCAAAACGTGATTTTGAGCAACATTTGGTGCAGGGATGACTTTTCCTTGACACCACAGGATCTGTGGACCCCACAGAACCCCACCATCACTCTCTCTCTTCTTCCCCCATTCACCAATCACCTCAATACCTCTTCCCCAAAAACCTTTCACCTATCAAATCCCATCTTTCTCTTCACCACTCACATCCATCCTTCATAAATCCCCACCAACCTCACCCTTCAAATTCAAACCACTTTCCTTCCCAAACCCACCCATCATGGCCGAACCATTACCCCCCCTCTCTCCTATATATACCCTTCTTCAACCCTTCATTTTCACACAACCTAAACACCCCTTCTTTCCCTTCTTGGCCGAACACACTACCTTCCCCCTCTTCCTCATTTCTTCTTATTCTACTCTCTTCTTTCTTCTTTTGCTCGAGGACGAGCAAACATTTTAAGTTTGGTGTGGTAAAAGCGTTGCTTTTTCGTTTTTCCATAACCATTTATGGCATCCAAGGCTGGAGAAACCTCTAGAAAGAGGAAAGGGAAGGCAAAAGCTTCCACCTCCGAGTCATGGGAGATGGATAGATTCCTCTCAAGGGTGCATCAAGTCCACTTCTATGAAGTTGTGGCCTTGAAGAAGGTGATCCCCGAGGTCCCCTTTTCACTCAAAAAGGGTGAATATCCGGAGATCCGCCATGAGATCCGAAGAAGAGGTTGGGAAGTACTCACCAACCCCATTCAACAAGTCGGAATCTTGATGGTTCAAGAGTTCTATGCCAATGCATGGATCATCAAGAACCATGACCAAAGTGTGAACCCGAATCCAAAGAATTATCTCACTATGGTTCGGGGGAAATACTTGGATTTTAGTCCGGAGAGTGTGAGGGTGGCGTTCAACTTGCCTATGATGCAAGGAGATGAGCATCCTTATACAAGAAGGGTCAACTTTGATCAAAGGTTGGATCAAGTCCTCACAACCATATGTGAAGAGGGCGCACAATGGAAGCAAGATTCAAGAGGAAAGCCGGTTCAATTGAGAAGGCATGACCTCAAGCCCGTGGCTAGAGGATGGTTAGAGTTCATACAACGCTCAATCATTCCCACTAGCAACCGGTCCGAAGTTACCATAGACCGGGCTATCATGATCCATAGCATCATGATTGGAGAAGAAATAGAAGTTCATGAGGTTATAGCCCAAGAACTCTACAAGGTGGCGGACAAGACCTCCACTTTGGCAAGGTTAGCCTTTCCTCATCTCATCTGTCACCTCTGTTATTCAGTTGGAGTTGACATAGAGGGAGATACCCCCATTGATGAGGACAAGCCCATCACCAAGAAAAGGATGGAGTACACAAGAGACCCCTCTCACCATGAGATCCCTGAGATTCCTCAAGGGATGCACTGTCCTCCACAAAATTTTTGGGAGCAATTAAACACCTCCCTAGGAGAGTTGAGTTCCAACATGGGACAACTAAGGGTGGAGCATCAAGAACACTCCATTCTCCTCCATGAAATTAGAGAAGACCAAAGAATCATGAGGGAGGAGCAACAAAGACAAGGAAGAGACATTGAGGAGCTCAAGCACTCCATAGGATCTTCAAGAGCAAGAAAGAGCCGCCATCACTAAGGTGGACCCGTTCCTTGATTTCCTTGTTCTTTATTCTTCTGTTTTTCGATTTTTATGCTTTATGTTTGTCCATGTTTGTGTCTTGTGATCATTAGTATCTTAGTGTCTATGCCTTAAAGTTATGAATGTCCTATGAATCCATCACCTTTCTTGAATAAAAACGTGCTTAATTGATAAAGGAAAGAATTGCATGAATTCTGAATTTTATAATAGTTTAATTATTTTGATGTGGTGGCAACACTTTTGTTCTCTGAATGTATGCTTGAACAGTGCATATGTCTTTTGAACTTGTGGTTCATGAATGTTGGCTCTTGAAAGAATGATGAAAAAGGAGACATGTTACTGAGGATCTGAAAAATCATTAAAAATGATTCTTGAAGCAAGAAAAAGCAAGAAAAAAAAAGAGAAAAAGCAAACGAAAAAAAGGGAAAGAAAAAAAAAAGAAATAAAGTTGTGATCCAAGGCAAATAAGAGTGTGCTTAAGAACCCTGGACACCTCTAATTGGAGACTTTAGCAAAGCTGAGTCACAATCTGAAAAGGTTCACCCAATTATGTGTCTGTGGCATGTATGTATCCGGTGGTAATACTGGAAGACAGAGTGCTTTGGGCCACGGCCAAGACTCAAGAAATAGCTATGTTCAAGAATCATCATACTTTACTAGGAGAATCATTAACACTATCTGGATTCTGAGTTCCTAAAGAAGCCAATCATTCTGAATTACAAGGGATAGAGTGAGATGCCAAAACTATTCAGAGGCAAAAAGATAAAAGCCCCGCTCATCTAATTAATACTGATCTTCATAGATGTTTTTGGAATTCATTGCATATTCTCTTCTTTTTATCTTATTTGATCTTCAGTTGCTTGGGGACAAGCAACAATTTAAGTTTGGTGTTGTGATGAGCGGATAATTTGTATGCTTTTTGGCATTGTTTTTAGTATATTTTTAGTATGATCTAGTTAGTTTTTAGTATATTTTTAGTAGTTTTTAGTTAAAATTCACTTTTCAGGACTTTACTATGAGTTTGTGAGTTTTTCTGTGATTTCAGGTATTTTCTGGCTGAAATTGAGGGACCTGAGCAAAAATCTGATCCAGAGACTCAAAAGGACTGCAGATGCTGTTGGATTCTGACCTCCCTGCACTCGAAGTAGATTTTCTGGAGCTACAGAAGCCCAATTGGCGCGCTCTCAACGGCGTTGGAAAGTAGACATCTTGGGCTTTCCAGCAATATATAATAGTCCATACTTTGCCCAAGATTTGATGGCCCAAACCGGCGTTCAAAGTCACCTCAAGAAATTCCAGCGTTAAACGCCGGAACTGGCACCTAATTGGGAGTTAAACGCCCAAACTGGCACTAAAGCTGGCGTTTAACTCCAAGGAGAGTCTCTACACGAAAAAGCTTCATTGCTCAGCCCAAGCACACACCAAGTGGGCCCGGAAGTGGATTTTTATGTCATTTACTCATCTATGTACTAGTTTTCTATAAGTAGGACCTTTTACTATTGTATTTAGAGAGACTTTTGGGTAGCTATCTTTGTTTTATGCTATCTTAGACCTTTGGGAGGCTGGCCATTCGGCCATGCCTAGACCTTGTTCTTATGTATTTTCAACGGTGGAGTTTCTACACACCATAGATTAAGGTGTGGAGCTCTGCTGTACCTCGAGTATTAATGCAATTACTATTGTTCTTCCATTCAATTCCGCTTATTCTTTATCCAAGATATCACTTGTTCTTCAACATGATGAAGGTGATGATTGACGCCCATCACCATTCTCACTCATGAACAAGGTGACTGACAACCATTCTTGTTCTACAAGCATCTGAGGCTTAGTGAATATCTCTTGGATTCCCGATTGCACGATGCATGGTTGATCGCCTGACAACCGAGTGCTCGCCTGACAAACGAGCCAACCATTCCGTGAGATCAGAGTCTTCGTGGTATAGGCAGGACTTGATGGCAGCATTCAAGAGAATCCGGAAGGTCTAACCTTGTCTGTGGTATTCTGAGTAGGATTCAATGACTGAATGACTGTGACGTGCTTCAAACTCCTAGCAGGCTAGGGCGTTAGTGACAGACGCAAAAGTATCAATGGATATTATTCCGGCCTGACCGAGAACCGACAGCTGAATTCCGCTATGCCGTGACAGGACATATGCAATCGCTTTCACTGAGAGGATGGGAGGTAGCCACTGACAATGGTGAAACCCTACACGAGCTTGCCATGGAAAGGAGTAAGAAGGATTGGATGAAGGCAGTAGGAAAGCAGAGAGACGGAAGGGAAGGCATCTTCATACACTTGTTTGAAGCTCTTACACCAATGATATACATAAGTATCTCTATCTTTATCTTTATGTTATTTTCGTTCATCATCATATACATTTGAGTTTGCCTGACTAAGATTTACAAGATGACCATAGCTTGCTTCAATGCTAACAATCTCCGTGGGATCGACCCTTACTCACGTAAGGTATTACTTGGACGACCCAGTGCACTTGCTGGTTAGTTGTGCGAAGTTGTGTAATGCCATGGAATTGAACCACCAAGTTTTTGGAGTTCATGACCAGGGATTATGAGAGTTGTGAAAAGTATTGTTCACAATTTTGCGCTACCAGTGACTATACTACATCTACTTCCAAATTTGATGGAAGAAGCATCTCAATCCCTGCCATTGAAGCAAACAATTTTGAGCTGAAACCTCAACTAGTTGCTCTAATGCAACAGAACTGCAAGTTTCATGGACTTTCATCAGAAGATCCCTATCAGTTTTTAACTAAGTTCTTGTAGATCTATGAGACTGTTAAGACTAATGGAGTAGATTCTGAAGTCTACAGGCTCATGCTTTTCCCTTTTACTATAAGAGATAGAGCTAGAACATGGTTGGACTCACAACCTAAAGATAGCCTGAACTCTTGGGATAAGCTGGTCACAGCCTTCTTGGCTAAGTTCTTTCCTCCTCAAAAGTTGAGCATGCTTAGAGTAGATGTTCAGACCTTCAAACAAAAAGATGGTGAATCACTCTATGAAGCTTGGGAAAGATACAAGCAAATGACCAAAAGGTGTCCTTTTGACATGCTTTCATTGTGGACCATTTTGGATATATTCTATTATAGTTTATATGAGTTCTCTAAGATGTCACTGGACCATTCTGCAGGTGGATCCATTCCCCTAAAGAAAATGCCTGCAGAAGCTCAAGAACTCATTGACATGGTTGCAAATAACCAATTCATGTACACTTCTGAAAGGAATCCTATGAGTAATGGGACGCCTCAAAGGAAGGGAGTTCATGAAATTGATGCTCTGAATGCCATATTGGCTCAGAACAAAATGTTGACTCAGCAAGTCAACATGATTTCTCAGAGTCTGAATGGATGGCAAAATGCATCCAACAGTACTAAAGAGGCATCTTCTGAAGAAGAAGCTTATGATCCTGAGAACCCTGATAAATGAATTTCTGCCGGTATAGAAATCATCAGGTAACCAATCGTAGTATAGTCTAAACTGACGCAAAATCCATTATCAAAGTAATTCTACAATCTATAATCGAGAGTATTAATCTCCCGAGTCGTTCTTCCCTAGGAATGCTACAAGGATGCATGCTATTGGTTAAGTGGTCTTTTGTGGCTTGAAGAGTGTGGCATAAAAGTGCTAATAAAAGAAAACAACAATCAATCAATATTAAAAGCCTTGGCCAAGGTTGAACATTGGAAGTTCCATCACTATAGCATCCTTCAATTGTGATAACAAAGGAGTGTTGCTTCACTTAGTTAACCCCTAATCATAGAGAAAAGTCAAGTAAAAGTAACTAACTTGAGTCACAAGTCCTAGTCTTACCCTAGGGAAGTCAAGCTTTAGTGCACTCTAAGTCAATTAGCAATTCTCAATTCTTAATCAGCAATTGACATCCATTATTCAAGTGTCTCCAATGACTCAACCACTAGGCCAAGTGAGGGGTGATGACAGGTCATCTTAGCCTAGTTTCACTAGCCTTTTTCTTTTGTTTTCATTTGAATTATGCACTTTCTTGAGCTCTAAGCAAGCCAATTTGGGTAGATTTTCATGCTTCCTTTGATTGAATCAACCATAGATGAATTAATGCAATTTCATGAGATTTTATGCTATAATTGTTACATATTGTGAAAGAATGAATATCCCATGATTTTGAGCATAGCTTTGATGAGTTTGGTTGATTAATGATAGGTGAAGAAAGCTTGGAGAAAGGTTGAAGCAAGAAGGAATGGCTAGGAGGAAGAGAGGACAATGGAATAAGTGAAAATGAACCAGGAAGCAAAAAGCTGTACCAAAAGTTAGCCTCAAACTTTTGCACAAACTTTTGGGTGAAAAGTTAGCCCCAACGTTAGCCCCTAACTTTTGGGCTAACGTTGGCACATGAAAAGAACACCCTGGGCATCAAAAGTTTGCGCCAACGTTAGCCCCTAACTTTTTGGCTAACGTTGGCGCATGAAAAACACACCCTGGGAGCAAAAAGTTTGCGCCAACGTTAGCCTCTAACTTTTGGGCTAACGTTGGCGCCACACACCACAACAGCTTGAAGGGGTATACTTCCAACAAGAATAACTTGAGCTACAGAGCTCCAAATGAGGTGATTCAAGAAGCATTGGAAAGTAGGATTCAAGAGCTTTCCAAGCATATATGGCACTGCATGGTGGACACTAAAATTGAGGGAGAAAACTACCCCGCAATGTGCATAAACGAACATGGTGGCAACCTGCAGTGAGGCCAACTGACCTCTGCACCTTCAACGGAGTATAACTGGAGCTGTAGAGCTCCAATTGATGCGCTTCCAACGGCAATGGAAAGTCGACATTCAGGGCTTTCCAAAAATGTATAATAGTGTGGGGTGGACAATACGTTTGAGCCTCCAGAACTGGCGTTTTCGCCAAAGTTTGAGGCAAACTTTACCTCAAACGCTGCACACCAAAGCCAGCAACCATGCCCTCTTCAAATGATCATAACTTGAGTTGTAGATGTCCAATTGAAGTGATTCCAAGTGGGTTAGAAAGCTGACATTTAGAGCTTTCCAACCATATATGATAGTTTATATTGAGCATAAAATTGGCAACATGACAAGAGGACAAAGTTGGCGCCATAAAAGTGCATAAGGGAGGCCAACGTTGGAGCAAAAGTTAGACCCCTAACTTTTGCACCAACGTTGGTATCAGCAAAATGGGGAAGCTGATATGAAAAGTTGGAGTAAAAGTTAGCCTCAAACTTTTACTCAGACTTTTACTCAAACTTTTGCAAAACCCCAACCCGGTTCACTTGGTTCACTTCGGTTCCTCTCCAAATTCCAAGAGCAATCAACCAAGGCCTCTCTCAACCCAATTCCATCAAGAGCAAAGGCCCAATTGAAAGCTTGAAGACCATTTGAAGAAAGTGTATAAATAGGATAGAATTCAAGTTCTTCAGGGAGCTTCCCTTTAGTTTTGCTTAGTAGTTTTTCGGAGAGCTTTTGGTATTGAGTGATCTTAAATTTCTTAGTTTCGGGGAAGGAGAATTCAATTCCCTTCCTCTTAGTTTTATTGTTTTCAATTTCAATTACTTTGTCTTGGATCTTGGGTTGGAGAATTGAAGAAATTCTGTTTCAATCTCATCCTTGGATCTCTCTGTTTCTTTACTGCATAATTGAGTTTAAATTTCTGTTAATTGCTCTTCATCTACTTTCTTTGCAATTTACAATTTCTTTGCAAGTGTTCTTGTTGGATCTAGGAAGGCATTGAGATCTAGACTTGGTTTTCTAGTCTCTTGGGTCCTGAGATCCGGATTTCCCATTTACCACTCCCTGTTTAATGTTTCCATGCTCATTTACTTTTCTGTTTAAGATCCGGTTTGATCCAAGCCATTCTCTAATTCTCTGCTTGTTGCAATTTTACTTTTCCTTGTCTAATTTCTGCAAATCCAACTCCCAATTCCCTTTACAATTCACGCCATTTACATTTCTTGCATTTAAGATTTTGCAATTTACATTTCTTGCGTTCTAAGTTTCTGCCATTTAATTTCTTGTTCTTTAAGATTCAGCACTTTAACTCCTGTTCTCTTTATTTTCATGCCAATTACCCATTCCCTTTACTTTCTATGCAATTTAAATTCTGCAAATCACAAATCACTCAACCAAATCTTGATTCGCTTGACTAAATCAACCACTAAACTAAAATTGCTCAATCCTTCAATCCCTGTGGGATCGACCTCACTCCCGTGAGTTATTATTACTTGATGCGACCCGGTGCACTTGCCGGTGAGTTTTGTGTCGGATCGTTTTCCGCACATCAAGTTTTTGGCGCCGTTGCCGGGGATTGAATAGATTGACAATAATTAAGTGAGGTGGTGGTCTAGATCAAGCATTTTCTTTATTTTTGTTCCCTGTTTTAGATTGAAACCAAGGTGTTTGAGTTTATGCCTCACTAAGAAATTCTCATCTGTGATATGAGTAATTTCAATTTTCAATGGTGTTGTGCTTTCCAAAATACAAATGGAGTTCAACTCATCTTGCAGTCAAACAAAATTTTTCAGGATATCACCCACCAGCACCAACCTCTAATGGTGGCTGGGGATATCACCAAGAATTAACAGATTCTGAGCACTCCAATCTATGGAGACTTGCTTCAGAGACACAAGATGAGCAGGAGAAGCATATGGGATACTGTTCATACCCTGACCGAGCTCTCCAAACTCGGGAAGTTCGCAGAAGGTCCGACCTCGTCCCAAAGGCCCACGCCTGAGGTCGGACCTCGGACAAATAAAGAAGAAGGCCCATCAAAAGGAACGAAGCCCAAAACCTAAAGGCCGAAAAAGGCCTAGGAAAGGCGGTTCCACAAAAGATAGAGATAAGACTCCCAAAGATAAGATAAGATAAGAATATCTTATCCAGGGAAGATCACGGCCAACTACTATAAATACACTGGAGCACCCAGGTATAACACACATTCTACATTCTACACATATCTGCTTGGACCCATGCTAACTTAAGCATCGGAGTGTCATTGCAGGTACAACCACCCGCCGCTCAGCGCAACAAGCTCGGGTCACGGAACCCTCACCTCGGGTCTCACCAAGACGACCGAGCTCCACGTTTCAGGTAACCCTCGGAACATTGGCGCCGTTGCCGGGGACCCTGGAAGTCATCCCTTTACCATGGCGGACGATCCTCTCAACAATAACCACGCTGAACAAGAGGAGGAAATTGACACCGGAGAACGACCGGACAGCCCTCTATCACCACGCACTCCAGGAGGAAACAAACATAATCGCCCAAGTACATCACTCCCAAACAAAGATCCACAAAATCCCGAAAGAGAGAAGAGCTCGGAAATTCTAGAAGCAATCCGGGCACAACAAAACCGACTGAAACAACTCGAAGAGGACATAAAGAAGCAAAAAGAAACCGAACAAGATCTGAGAAGGGAGGCTCGCAAGCGCAGAGAATTAGAAGAAAAACTACGGAAAATAGAGGCCAACCTGAAAGATCGAACAGAACGCGACACCACCCCCGAAGGCAATCATGATCCCTTCACAAAAGAGATCATGAAGGAGAAGGTACCGCGAAACTTCAAACCACCCGATATGGATCTCTACGACGGCACCACCGATCCAAGTCACCACCTCAGCAACTTCAGAAGCAGAATGTACCTAGTCGACGCCTCCGACGCGATTCGGTGCAAAGCCTTCCCCACCACTCTCACCAAGTCAGCCATGAGGTGGTTCGACAACCTGCCACCGAGATCAATCACCAGCTTCGAAGACCTAACTAAGAAATTCCTAACAAGGTTCTCCATTCAAAAGGACAAGGCAAAACATGCCCCCAGTCTACTCGGGATCAAACAAGGTAACCAAGAAACTCTCCGAGAATACATGGAGCGATTCAACAAAGCCTGCCTGGACATACAACACTTGCCCACTGAAGCAGCTATCATGGGATTGGCAAACGGCCTAAAGGAAGGACCGTTTAGCCAATCCCTCTCCAAACGATACCCGACCTCCTTATACGAGGTGCAAGAGCGGGCAGAAAAATATATCAACATGGAGGAAACCTCCCAGCTAAGAGACTCTTCTAGGAAGGAATCAACCTACCCACTCCGAGACCGAGATCGAGAACAGAAAAAGAAAGAAGAGTCCAACTCGGACAAACCACGGAAGTACCACAGCTACACTCCCCTCCGAGTTTCCCTGGTAGACGTCTACAGAGAGGTATGCCACACCGAAAAAATCCCACCGCCCCGACCTTTAAAACACAAGAGAGCGGGGAGAGATCGGTCCGAATACTGTGAATACCACAAGCTCTACGGTCATTCTACTAATGACTGCCACGACCTGAAGAATGTTATAGAAAAGCTAGCCAGAGAAAGAAAGCTCGACGGATACATAGCAGAGAAAGGAGAAGAGACCAGGAAGAGAAGACGAGGAGACAATGAAGGTCGGGCCGAACAAGTCCCGCGAACCCCTGAAAGACACGTTCACATGATAAATGGAGGTTTCGCAGGCGGAGGAGCATCCAGATCCTCGCGAAAAAGACACCTCAAAGAACTCTATCATGTCCGAGAAGACAGTCCCCTGCCCGAGTTACCCACTATCTCATTTACCCGAGAGGATGCTCAAGGGATAATACCCGGGCACGACGATCCAATGGTGATCACCGTTATTCTAGCAAACGCCAACTTACATCGAACCCTGATTGACCAGGGAAGCTCAGCAGATATCCTGTTCAAAGCGGCCTTCGACAAGCTCGGACTTGAGGAAAAAGAGCTAAAAGCCTATCCCACCGACCTATTTGGGCTAGGGGACACCCCGATCCATCCCTTAGGATACATCTCGCTACACACTACCTTTGGAAGAGGCGAGCAATCTAAAACATTAAGCATCGACTACATTGTAGTCGACGTCACTTCAGCATACAATGCCCTCATTGGGCGACCAACCTTAAACAGACTGGCAGCTATAGTCTCGACCCCACACCTCTGTATGAAGTTCCCTACCACAAAAGGGATCGCTACCCTAAAGGGCGACCAAAAGCTAGCACGGCGATGCTACAACGAAAGCCTAAGCCTAAAAGGGAAAGAAGTCAACACAATAGAACTCGGGCGAGTTCAAACCCGAGAAGATCTTCGGCCACAACCAGAGGGAGAAACCGAAAGGATCCAAATCGGGAACACACCTGAAAAAGTAACAAACATTGGAGCGAACCTCGAAGCAGGCCTAAAGGAGGAACTCATAACCCTCTTAAGGGAGAATTCCGACCTCTTCGCCTGGAAGGCCTCCGATATGCCAGGCATAAGTCCCGACCTGATGTGCCATAAGCTATCAGTATACCCGGGATCCAGACCCGTCCAACAGAGACGCCGGAAGCTCGGACCCGAGCGCATGCAGGCAATAGAAGAACAGGTACAAGCACTGCTAGATGCAGGATTCATTAGGGAAGTGAAATATCCCCTATGGCTCGCAAACGTGGTCCTGGTAAAAAAGCCCAACGGAAAATGGAGGATGTGCGTCGATTACACGGATCTCAACAAAGCCTGCCCCAAAGACCCATATCCACTACCAAACATCGACGCCTTAGTCGACGCAGCCTCAGGCTACAGATATCTCTCCTTCATGGATGCATACTCGGGATACAATCAAATCCCGATGTACGGACCCGACCAGGAAAAGACCTCGTTCATAACCCCAAGGGCAAACTACTGCTACGTAGTAATGCCCTTCGGGCTGAAGAACGCCGGGGCAACCTACCAGAGGCTAATGAACAAAGTATTCTCAGAGCACATCGGGCTACAGCTAGAAGTGTACGTCGACGATATGCTGGTAAAGACACAAGAAGACAGAAACTTGGTTCCCGACCTCACAAGTGTCTTCGGCACCCTCAGGAAACACAACATGAGACTTAACCCGACCAAGTGCACCTTCGCCGCAGAAGCCGGAAAGTTCTTAGGCTTCATGCTGACTCAAAGAGGCATCGAAGCAAACCCGGACAAATGCCAAGCGATACTCAAAATGAAGAGCCCGACGTGTGTCAAAGAAGTACAACAACTAAATGGAAGGCTAGCCGCCCTATCAAGATTCGTGGCAGGATCAGCGATAAAATCACTACCTCTCTACTCACTCCTAAAGAAAGGGAAACCCTTCTCATGGACCCCGGAGTGCGAAAAAGCCTTCCAAGAATTCAAGGAATTCCTCGGGCAGCCACCAATCCTAACCCGACCTTTAAAAGGGGAAGAGCTCGTATTATACCTCTCGGTCGGACATCGGGCAGTTGCTTCAGCACTAATACGAGAAAATGACCAAGGACAACACCCCATATACTTCGTAAGCAAGGCACTACAAGGGGCCGAATTAAACTATCAGAAAATAGAGAAATTCGCCTACGCCCTAGTATTCACGGCTCGGAGGCTCCGTCCCTACTTTCAAGCCCACACTATCAAAGTCCGGACGAACCAACCCATGAGACACATCCTACAAAAAACAGACATGGCAGGACGAATCCTACAATGGGCGGTGGAACTGTCCGAGTTCGACCTCCACTATGAAGCCCGGACTGCCATAAAATCTCAATATCTAGCCGACTTCATCGCAGAATATACTGAGACCCCGGGAACCCCACTCTCGTGGAATCTGTATGTCGACGGGTCCTCAAACAAAACAGGAAGCGGAGCCGGTGTTATACTCGAAAGCGACCAAGGAACACGAATAGAGCTATCCTTAAAATTCGAGTTCCAGGCCTCAAACAACCAAGCCGTATACGAGGCCCTACTAGCAGGACTAAAGCTAGCCGAAGAGGTCGGAGCCCAGAGAATCACGATCTTCAGCGACTCCCAGGTCGTCACATCACAAGTAAATGGAAGTTACCAGGCCAAAGACCCTACTATGAAAAAATACCTGGACCAAACACAGGCACAATTACGACACTTCCCGGAAATACAAATCCAGCACATACCTCGGGAACAAAATGCCCGGGCAGACGCCCTCTCAAAGCTTGCCAGCACCAAGCCCGGAGGCAACAACAGAAGTCTCCTCCAGGAAACCTTACGATCTCCCTCCGTGCTAAGAGGGGAAGAAACGCTAAATATATCCGACCAACAGCAAGGATGGATGACCCCCATACTCAGCTACCTGAAGTCAGGAACTCTCCCCGCCGAAAGAAAGGAAGCTAAAAGACTCACGAAAGACGCCCAGAATTATACACTAATTCACGACGTATTATACAGAAGAGGATTCGCAAACCCCCTCCTTAGGTGCGTCCCGACCTCAGAAACGAAGAGCGTCCTCGAAGAAGTCCACGAAGGCATGTGCGGGAACCATCTCGGAGCTCGGGCACTATCCAAAAAAGTAGTCAGAGCCGGGTTTTACTGGCCGACCTTGCAAAGAGACGCAACAGAGTTTGTGAAAATATGCCCCCCCTGCCAAAAACACGCCAATTTTCACAAGGCACCACCCGAAGACCTTATCAGCATCACTGCACCATGGCCCTTCGCAAAATGGGGACTTGACCTACTCGGCCCGTTCCCACAAGGACCGGGGCAAGTCAAATACCTCATAGTAGGGGTCGACTACTTCACGAAGTGGATCGAAGCTGAACCCTTAGCCGCCATTACGGCTCAGAAAAGCCGCAAATTCCTATACAAAAACATTGTCACAAGGTTCGGAGTCCCCTACTCCATCACAACAGACAATGGAACACAATTCACGGACACAAGTTTCCAGAAATTGGTGGCCGAACTAAAAATCAAACAGCAATTCACATCAGTCGAGCACCCACAAGCCAATGGGCAAGCAGAAGCTGCAAATAAAATCATCTTGGCCGGGTTAAAACGAAGACTCCAAGAGGCCAAAGGGGCATGGGCCGAAGAGCTCCCCCAGGTGCTATGGGCATATCGGACAACCCCACACTCTACAACGGGAAAATCGCCATTCCGACTAGCTTATGGAATGGAAGCAATGATTCCTATTGAAATAGAGGAAGGGTCACCTAGAACCATCTTCTACAACGAAAAAGATAACCCGCAGGCACAAAGGGAAGAACTCGACCTCCTCCCCGAGGTCCGAGAAAGAGCTCGGATTCGAGAAGAAGCCTTAAAACGGCGAATGGCCCTCAGATACAATCAAAAGGTAATAAAGCGAAGCTTCTCCATTCACGACCTGATTCTAATCCGAAATGACATCGGAACACAAAAGTCGGGAGAAGGAAAGCTAGCCGCAAATTGGAAAGGGCCCTACAAGGTAACAGAAGTCTTAGGGACAGGCTACTACAAAATATCCGACCTAGAAGGCAATGAGCTGCCCAGGACCTGGCACGCCTGTAATCTAAGACGGTACTACAGCTAGAAAAACTTAACCCGAGGTGTACTCTTTTTCCCTACAAGGGTTTTTTAATGAGACACCCGGTTAAGTAGGATACCCGACCTAAAGGGTAAACACTTTGTAAATATTCTTTCTTTTTAATACTAATCAAATTTCTCTATTTTCTCTTCCTCATGATGAAGCAGATCCTAGAAAGTACCCCACCAAGGCGCATTAATTTATGCTCGGCAAAACGCAAAAAATCATTTGCCAAGAGACCATACAAGGTCGGCAAAGATAAAGCGACGAGGTTCAAATTAATGTGAGAAGTTATAAAGTAACTCTGAAATGGCTCGAAAAGCCAAATAAAAAAGAGGTTACAAAAATAACTTAAAAAGGCCGACCAAACGACGAAGTCGGACCCAACAAAGGGAAAAGTTATAAAGTAACTCTAAAAATGGCTCAAAAAGCCAAATAAAAAGAGATTACAGAAATAACTCAAAAGAACCGACCAACGACAAAGTCGGACCTAACAAAAAGGAGGTACTCGAGCACCCGACGTCCGAGAAAAAGCTCGGCCCGAGAAAGAAGCCTTAAAACGGCAAGAACCAGGATTTCGAAAAACGCTTACTAAAAAGTTGCTTTACAAAAAGCAACTAAAAAGTACAAGCGAAAAGAACGAAATCGAAAGAAGTCTCAAAACGCTAGCTAAAAAGTTGTTATCCGAAAAACAACTAAAAAGCACGAAAGCGGAGACATAAAGTCAAAACGCTAGCTAAAAAGTTGTTATCCGAAAAACAACTAAAAAGCATGAAAGCGGAGACATAAAGTCAAAACGCTAGCTAAAAAGTTGTTAATCGAAAACAACTAAAAAGCACAAAAGCGAAAGTAAGAAGTCAAAACGCTAGCTAAAAAGTTGTTAATCGAAAACAACTAAAAAGCACGAAAGCGGAGACATAAAGTCAAAACGCTAGCTAAAAAGTTGTTAATCGAAAACAACTAAAAAGCACAAAAGCGAAAGTAAGAAGTCAAAACGCTAGCTAAAAAGTTGTTAATCGAAAACAACTAAAAAGCACAAAAGCGAAAACAAGAAGTCAAAACGCTAGCTAAAAAGTTGTTATCCGAAAACGACTAAAAAGCACAAAAGCGGAAACAAAAAGTCGAGCGCGAACAAAAAACACCGCATAATAAAGTTACTACAAGTAGCTAAATAAAACAAAAGATGTCCAAAGTGTTCAACAGAAACCATCCAAAAACAAAAGAGCCCACAGATCGGGCAAAACACCAAGAAGTACAAGACTACAGAGGATCGAGGCCCTTTCCGGACTCCACATCGACAGCAGGCTGAAACATAGATATCGGGACTGCATCGACGGCAACGTCATCCCGGTTTGAAACCTCCACACCAGATCTATCCTCAGCCAAAGGTGAAGTCGGGTTCACAACCGGAACCTCGGGGTCGGACACCGGAGCCTTGTGGTCGGACACCGGAACCTCATCCTCGGCAGGAGCAGGAACAATCTTTCCCTCCACAACAATGTTTTCCGTACTGAATAAGCTCAGATCCAGGTCGGGAGCAAGAACCCGGACCTGATCCCTCAAATTCACAAACATAGCATCCATACCCTTGGCCACATTATCTTCCAGCTCGTAAAAATCATCCCGAGCATACTGCAACTTCTCCTTCGTCTCCACAAGCTCGGCATACAGCTTAGTATAGTTCTCCGTCGCCACCCTCGCCATCTCCTCAGATGTCTTCGCCGCCGCCACAGCCGCGGTGGCCCTAGTTTTCTCTTCCTCCAAAGAGGCCTCCAGCTCAGTAATCCTGGCAGCCTTCAGTTGACTAATCTTATCAAGCTCAGACCGTGCCTTCTCAAGTCGGGAGCTGGTCGCCCCAAGGGGAGCTTTCTTGAACTCCCGAGCAATAGCGGCATGAAGACTAGCCATCCGAACACAGCTCCGCGCCATATACTGAATGTGATGCTCCATAGACGCATCATCAGTAGAAATAAAGGTCTGGGGGAGAATGTGCTGCTCAATCCAACCAAGAGCGTCAAAATCCTTATCATTGAAACCAGCAAGCTCTTGAGAGGTCTTCTGTTTCTTGGGGGGAGGACCCGAGGTCGACGACGGGGAAAGGTGACCGGGTCCGGAGGTCGGAGGATCTTGAGTTATAGCTCGGAACTGAGGAGTCGGAATGGTCTTCGACCGAGTCTGAACACCCACGGTAGTCTTCTGCGGAGAAGATCGGGCAGAAACCTCAGCCTCGATATTCCGAGCAGCCGCAGACTTCTTCGACCGACGAAGAAACTTCATGGAATCCGCCTGAGAAGACATCTCTGCAGAAACAAAAAGAAAGGGATTATCACAAACAGGAATTCCACCAAAACAGGCAAAATACTAAAAGGATGAAGCTCGGAGAGGTCGGGAACTACCTAACTCGGAACGGAGAAGGCTTGGATCTCCCAACATTTTCTTCGTGTCCAAGTGAGGTGCCCGACCCCATAAACTACTCAACACACCCGCAAAAGCCTGCTCTACCTCATCTAGACTCTCAAAGTATACTTAACCGACACTACATTCTCCTGCCAACAAAGAGGAAAAGAAGGCTCCCCACTCTCATCTAGAAAGAAAGGTCGGACATCTCCAGCAGCCCGGACCTTGAAATAGTAGTTCTTGAAATCATGAAACGACTCATCATACAAGGTACAAAACTTCTTCCCCTGGTTAGCCCTAAAAGAGACCCAAGACACCTTCCCAGCACCCGACCCCGGCTTCGTCAACGCGAACAGATAGGAAAAAAGAGAAACAGAAGGGGAGACGCCCAAAAACTGACACAAAAGTTGAAACAGCTTTAAAAACGCCCAAGAATTTGGATGGAGTTGCGTAGGGGCAAGGTTGCAAGACCAAAGGACCTCGGACTCCAAGTCGGTAAAAGGAAGTCGTACACCCAGCTTAGAGAAAAAACAATCGTAAGCATAAAAGAATAGCTTCTCGGAACTTTCTAAAGGCGGGAAGCACACTCTCTCCTCGGACTCTGGGGCTACTAGCTCATAATCTCGTTCAGACTCCCTGTTCTCACAAATACTACACTCCCTACGGAACCTAACTAGATACTCAGAATCTACAACAGAAGGGAAAGGGAACAGAATAAACAAAGAAAATGAGGAAAGGAGCAAATAAATAATACCTTCACAGAGCCCGAACGGAAATCGAGGAGAAACGGTAAAAAGCAATAAATGCTGAAACGGCCATTTTCAAATTTTGAAAAGAACGACTATGCCCGAGCTCGACCTCTCAAAAGGACGAACTCGGACAGGGGCACTGTTCATACCCTGACCGAGCTCTCCAAACTCGGGAAGTTCGCAGAAGGTCCGACCTCGTCCCAAAGGCCCACGCCTGAGGTCGGACCTCGGACAAATAAAGAAGAAGGCCCATCAAAAGGAACGAAGCCCAAAACCTAAAGGCCGAAAAAGGCCTAGGAAAGGCGGTTCCACAAAAGATAGAGATAAGACTCCCAAAGATAAGATAAGATAAGAATATCTTATCCAGGGAAGATCACGGCCAACTACTATAAATACACTGGAGCACCCAGGTATAACACACATTCTACATTCTACACATATCTGCTTGGACCCATGCTAACTTAAGCATCGGAGTGTCATTGCAGGTACAACCACCCGCCGCTCAGCGCAACAAGCTCGGGTCACGGAACCCTCACCTCGGGTCTCACCAAGACGACCGAGCTCCACGTTTCAGGTAACCCTCGGAACAGCGCCGTTGCCGGGGATTGAATAGATTGACAATAATTAAGTGAGGTGGTGGTCTAGATCAAGCATTTTCTTTATTTTTGTTCCCTGTTTTAGATTGAAACCAAGGTGTTTGAGTTTATGCCTCACTAAGAAATTCTCATCTGTGATATGAGTAATTTCAATTTTCAATGGTGTTGTGCTTTCCAAAATACAAATGGAGTTCAACTCATCTTGCAGTCAAACAAAATTTTTCAGGATATCACCCACCAGCACCAACCTCTAATGGTGGCTGGGGATATCACCAAGAATTAACAGATTCTGAGCACTCCAATCCATGGAGACTTGCTTCAGAGACACAAGATGAGCAGGAGAAGCATATGGGATACAAACCTCCACTCCAAAATAATTCATATTATTATCCTCATGGTAGATGGGAGGATTACCACAGACTGAAAGAGCATCCACCCTCACGTCCCAGTTCCTCAATTAAAAGTTCTTCATCACTTGATTATGCCTCAACACAAAGTTTCCTCCAAAATCCATACCAGTCATCCCATCAATCACACAACTCATTCCACACCCCTCAACACAACTTCACCACAACATATTCACGTCACCAAAATTACTCTCAACCTTCATCTCTTGAATTAACAGATGAGGAATACCTTGAAGGCATTGAAATACAGAAAAAACTAGTGGAATTCTACACAAAATCCCCATCTTGGGAAGAAACCATCCTCGAGCAGATAAATGGGTCCTTAGAGCAAACAAAGAGGAACTTAGAACCATCAAACAGTACGGATGAAGACAAATTTGTGGGTGAGGAAGTGGAAAAGCAAGATGAGGAAGCCTCTGTGTCAAGAGAAATTTCAATAAAAAATGAGGTAGAGGTGGTTGAACCTGAAACTGCACTTGAGATGACAAGAGAACATGAAGACTCACAACTCTCACAAACTTCCCTGGACCAAAACGCCTCAACACTTGAATCCATGATTGAAAGGTATGAAGAGGAGATGAAGAAATATTGGGAAGATCAACAAACCTCCTCCATGATAAAGCTATTAAAGCAAATGTTGGGTGCAAAGAAAGGAGTGGAGGAGCATGAAAGTGAGGAAGTCATTCCAGAGAATTCACACTCAAGTGAAGCAGAAAATCACATGAAGGAAGGGCTCATGGAACCACCAATACAAGAGGCTCTTAATGAAGAAATCATTTCAATAATCACACAGCAACCATGTCTTGACATCCAAGAAGTGAAGGCAATTGACAAAAGCACCGAGAAGAGGATTGTGACCAAGCTACAAAGGACAACATTCAAAAGAAGGTCAACTGCAAACAATCCTTCCCCTGAACTAGCAAGCAAGCTCAATCAAGCAGTGTACAAAATGAGGCTTGCTGAGAAGAGACTAAGAAAGGGGACAACAGCTGAAACTTTCCCCCCTTAAGGTCATTCCTCTTAACCAACTGGAAGAAGAGGAAGAAAGTGAAGAACAACATGTCAAGCTAGTGACAATAAAGAAGCGCTTGTTGGGAGGCAACCCAACCTGAGGTAATTTTCTCTTCATAGCTAATTTAATAAAAGAGTTGAGTAGATTTCTCTGTATTGCAAAGAGCTAAGTTTGGTGTTGCACACCAAAATAGTTAAGGGGTGAATGTTGGATGCTAAGTTTGGTGTTCCACCAAAAATTTCATTAAGAACACATTGCACCCTCATCATAATCAGTATCGGCTCCAAACCATCAGAGAAACTGCTTAACAATTGTCATGTTTCTAGTTTTTGGTTGTTTTCTGGTTCATTGTTTGTTTCTTAGTTCATAGTTTATTTCCTTAATAAAAGTACTTGATGTTTCATGCATGTATTTATTTTGCTACATATAGAAGTAAGCAAGGAACTAAGTTTGGTGTTCCCACACCAACTTAGGTTCACAGAATCACAAGCATACATGCATGCTAACTGCCTCTCAAGTGCTTGGGGAACAAGCAACTTTCAATATCTTTTGTAGGAAGTCATTCAATCTCTTGGAGGAAAAAGTACATCATCATGGACAGAGGAAGGATATAGAACCCAACAATGATGATGACACAGAGGAAACAAATAGACTCCAAGAGGTTGTATTGTTCTCCGACTAATTCTAGTTCAAGTATGTTAATTGAAAGTGCAAATGTCCCCTGTTGATTAGTGTCTTCTTAGATTCATTTACTGTCTGCGAGTTTGTTTGGTTTCATGCTATTATGGCTTACTAGTCTAAGTGCTTGATTCACTTTCATCTTACTTGAATTATATGCTTTGTTCCTCATGCTTGAATAAAAGAAAAATAACTGTGAAATAGAGAAAGAGTAAAAGTCTAGCATGATATGAGACAAAATGAGGTTATGTGGTGGTATGTGCTGGTTCATTAGTTGATTTATGAATAAGGCTGAATGTTAGCATGACTATGTGATATGAACTTGAGTTACATTTCATGAGACTTGACAAAAGAAAAAGGTCCAAAATAAAAGAAAGAAAATGCAAGAAAAAGAAGCAAAAAGAAATAAACAAGGCTAGGCATCAATAGCTTGAGATTTGGATATATGCCTGTGATGCTTTTTGTACAAAGATAAGCTTGGATAACTAGGTTCTAATGGGTGCTTCATCACCCGGCAACTTGGGTTAACTAACCCGGGATTGCCAACCGAAAGTCCACCATCAAGAGCTACTTTGAGACAAAGCATTTAGTAACCCAAAGAGGTGTTGGGCATCAATTTCCAAAGAACTAACAGAGATGAACAAAACAAGCTAAATGCCTGTGATGTGTGTGTGCTAAGGAGAGGCTTGAGCAAGTAAGTCCATAGGGGTGTTTCAACACCTAGCATCTTGAACCAACTAGGGCGGGAATGCTGGCTGAAAGCTTACTCTAAAAAGTTGCCTTACCACATAACATTAAGCCTCAGCCATGAAAAGAACAAGAAAAGCTAAGGGCCAAGCAATAACAAGTCTCATTTTTTTTGTAATTCAAGTAAGGATCCAAAGGAATGTTGATGTCTCAGCCCCAGAATAAAAATCCCTAAGATACCATGCATAAAATCCCCATTTATCAGTATTCAATGTCTTCCAATAAAAGGCTTATACACTTCTCTGCTTCTAGTAATTTTCCTTATGACTTACTGCTTGCTTGGGGACAAGCAAGATTTAAGTTTGGTGTTGTGATGACAGGTCATCTTAGCCTAGTTTTACTAGCCTTTTTCTTTTGTTTTCATTTGAATTATGCACTTTCTTGAGCTCTAAGCAAGCCAATTTGGGTAGATTTTCATGCTTCCTTTGATTGAATCAACCATAGATGAATTAATGCAATTTCATGAGATTTTATGCTATAATTGTTACATATTGTGAAAGAATGAATATCCCATGATTTTGAGCATAGCTTTGATGAGTTTGGTTGATTAATGATAGGTGAAGAAAGCTTGGAGAAAGGTTGAAGCAAGAAGGAATGGCTAGGAGGAAGAGAGGACAATGGAATAAGTGAAAATGAACCAGGAAGCAAAAAGCTGGACCAAAAGTTAGCCTCAAACTTTTGCACAAACTTTTGGGTGAAAAGTTAGCCCCAACGTTAGCCCCTAACTTTTGGGCTAACGTTGGCACATGAAAAGAACACCCTGGGCATCAAAAGTTTGCGCCAACGTTAGCCCCTAACTTTTTGGCTAATGTTGGCGCATGAAAAACACACCCTGGGAGCAAAAAGTTTGCGCCAACGTTAGCCTCTAACTTTTGGGCTAACGTTGGCGCCACACACCACAACAGCTTGAAGGGGTATACTTCCAACAAGAATAACTTGAGCTACAGAGCTCCAAATGAGGTGATTCAAGAAGCATTGGAAAGTAGGATTCAAGAGCTTTCCAAGCATATATGGCACTGCATGGTGGACACTAAAATTGAGGGAGAAAACTGCCCCGCAATGTGCATAAACGAACATGGTGGCAACCTGCAGTGAGGCCAACTGACCTCTGCACCTTCAACGGAGTATAACGCGAGCTGTAGAGCTCCAATTGATGCGCTTCCAACGGCAATGGAAAGTAGACATTCAGGGCTTTCCAACAATGTATAATAGTGTGGGGTGGACAATACGTTTGAGCCTCCAGAACTGGCGTTTTCGCCAAAGTTTGAGGCAAACTTTACCTCAAACGCTGCACACCAAAGCCAGCAACCATGCCCTCTTCAAATGATCATAACTTGAGTTGTAGATGTCCAATTGAAGTGATTCCAAGTGGGTTAGAAAGCTGACATTTAGAGCTTTCCAACCATATATGATAGTCTATATTGGGCATAAAATTGGCAACATGACAAGAGGACAAAGTTGGCGCCATAAAAGTGCATAAGGGAGGCCAACGTTGGAGCAAAAGTTAGACCCCTAACTTTTGCACCAACGTTGGTATCAGCAAAATGGGGAAGCTGATATGAAAAGTTGGAGTAAAAGTTAGCCTCAAACTTTCACTCAAACTTTTACTCAAACTTTTGCAAAACCCCAACCCGGTTCACTTGGTTCACTTCGGTTCCTCTCCAAACTCCAAGAGCAATCAACCAAGGCCTCTCTCAACCCAATTCCATCAAGAGCAAAGGCCCGATTGAAAGCTTGAAGACCATTTGAAGAAAGTGTATAAATAGGATAGAATTCAAGTTCTTCAGGGAGCTTCCCTTTAGTTTTGCTTAGTAGTTTTTCGGAGAGCTTTTGGTATTGAGTGATCTTAAATTTCTTAGTTTCGGGGAAGGAGAATTCAATTCCCTTCCTCTTAGTTTTATTGTTTTCAATTTCAATTACTTTGTCTTGGATCTTGGGTTGGAGAATTGAAGAAATTCTGTTTCAATCTCATCCTTGGATCTCTCTGTTTCTTTACTGCATAATTGAGTTTAAATTTCTGTTAATTGCTCTTCATCTACTTTCTTTGCAATTTACAATTTCTTTGCAAGTGTTCTTGTTGGATCTAGGAAGGCATTGAGATCTAGACTTGGTTTTCTAGTCTCTTGGGTCCTGAGATCCGGATTTCCCATTTACCACTCCCTGTTTAATGTTTCCATGCTCATTTACTTTTCTGTTTAAGATCCGGTTTGATCCAAGCCATTCTCTAATTCTCTGCTTGTTGCAATTTTACTTTTCCTTGTCTAATTTCTGCAAATCCAACTCCCAATTCCCTTTACAATTCACGCCATTTACATTTCTTGCATTTAAGATTTTGCAATTTACATTTCTTGCGTTCTAAGTCTCTGCCATTTAATTTCTTGTTCTTTAAGATTCAGCACTTTAACTCCTGTTCTCTTTATTTTCATGCCAATTACCCATTCCCTTTACTTTCTATGCAATTTAAATTCTGCAAATCACAAATCACTCAACCAAATCTTGATTCGCTTGACTAAATCAACCACTAAACTAAAATTGCTCAATCCTTCAATCCCTGTGGGATCGACCTCACTCCCGTGAGTTATTATTACTTGATGCGACCCGGTGCACTTGCCGGTGAGTTTTGTGTCGGATCGTTTTCCGCACATCAAGTTTTTGGCGCCTGTTCATACCCTGACCGAGCTCTCCAAACTCGGGAAGTTCGCAGAAGGTCCGACCTCGTCCCAAAGGCCCACGCCTGAGGTCGGACCTCGGACAAATAAAGAAGAAGGCCCATCAAAAGGAACGAAGCCCAAAACCTAAAGGCCGAAAAAGGCCTAGGAAAGGCGGTTCCACAAAAGATAGAGATAAGACTCCCAAAGATAAGATAAGATAAGAATATCTTATCCAGGGAAGATCACGGCCAACTACTATAAATACACTGGAGCACCCAGGTATAAGACACATTCTATATTCTACACATATCTGCTTGGACCCATGCTAACTTAAGCATCGGAGTGTCATTGCAGGTACAACCACCCGCCGCTCAGCGCAACAAGCTCGGGTCACGGAACCCTCACCTCGGGTCTCACCAAGACGACCGAGCTCCACGTTTCAGGTAACCCTCGGAACATTGGCGCCGTTGCCGGGGACCCTGGAAGTCATCCCTTTACCATGGCGGACGATCCTCTCAACAATAACCACGCTGCTTCGGAACAAGAGGAGGAAATTGACACCGGAGAACGACCGGACAGCCCTCTATCACCACGCACTCCAGGAGGAAACAAACAGAATCGCCCAAGTACATCACTCCCAAACAAAGATCCACAAAATCCCGAAAGAGAGAAGAGCTCGGAAATTCTAGAAGCAGTCCGGGCACAACAAAACCGACTGAAACAACTCGAAGAGGACATAAAGAAGCAAAAAGAAACCGAACAAGATCTGAGAAGGGAGGCTCGCAAGCGCAGAGAATTAGAAGAAAAACTACGGAAAATAGAGGCCAACCTGAAAGATCGAACAGAACGCGACACCACCCCCGAAGGCAATCATGATCCCTTCACAAAAGAGATCATGAAGGAGAAGGTACCGCGAAACTTCAAACCACCCGATATGGATCTCTACGACGGAACCACCGATCCAAGTCACCACCTCAGCAACTTCAGAAGCAGAATGTACCTAGTCGACGCCTCCGACGCGATTCGGTGCAAAGCCTTCCCCACCACTCTCACCAAGTCAGCCATGAGGTGGTTCGACAACCTGCCACCGAGATCAATCACCAGCTTCGAAGACCTAACTAAGAAATTCCTAACAAGGTTCTCCATTCAAAAGGACAAGGCAAAACATGCCCCCAGTCTACTCGGGATCAAACAAGGTAACCAAGAAACTCTCCGAGAATACATGGAGCGATTCAACAAAGCCTGCCTGGACATACAACACTTGCCCACTGAAGCAGCTATCATGGGATTGGCAAACGGCCTAAAGGAAGGACCGTTTAGCCAATCCCTCTCCAAACGATACCCGACCTCCTTATACGAGGTGCAAGAGCGGGCAGAAAAATATATCAACATGGAGGAAACCTCCCAGCTAAGAGACTCTTCTAGGAAGGAATCAACCTACCCACTCCGAGACCGAGATCGAGAACAGAAAAAGAAAGAAGAGTCCAACTCGGACAAACCACGGAAGTACCATAGCTACACTCCCCTCCGAGTTTCCCTGGGAGACGTCTACAGAGAGGTATGCCACACCGAAAAAATCCCACCGCCCCGACCTTTAAAACACAAGAGAGCGGGGAGAGATCGGTCCGAATACTGTGAATACCACAAGCTCTACGGTCATTCTACTAATGACTGCCACGACCTGAAGAATGTTATAGAAAAGCTAGCCAGAGAAGGAAAGCTCGACAGATACATAGCAGAGAAAGGAGAAGAGACCAGGAAGAGAAGACAAGGAGACAATGAAGGTCGGGCCGAACAAGTCCCGCGAACCCCTGAAAGACACGTTCACATGATAAATGGAGGTTTCGCAGGCGGAGGAGCATCCAGATCCTCGCGAAAAAGACACCTCAAAGAAATCTATCATGTCCGAGAAGACAATCCCCTGCCCGAGTTACCCACTATCTCATTTACCCGAGAGGATGCTCAAGGGATAATACCCGGGCACGACGATCCAATGGTGATCACCGTTATTCTAGCAAACGCCAACTTACATCGAACCCTGATTGACCAGGGAAGCTCAGCAGATATCCTGTTCAAAGCGGCCTTCGACAAGCTCGGACTTGAGGAAAAAGAGCTAAAAGCCTATCCCACCGACCTATTTGGGCTAGGGGACACCCCGATCCATCCCTTAGGATACATCTCGCTACACACTACCTTTGGAAGAGGCGAGCAATCTAAAACATTAAGCATCGACTACATTGTAGTCGACGTCACTTCAGCATACAATGCCCTCATTGGGCGACCAACCTTAAACAGACTGGCAGCTATAGTCTCGACCCCACACCTCTATATGAAGTTCCCTACCACAAAAGGGATCGCTACCCTAAAGGGCGACCAAAAGCTAGCACGGCGATGCTACAACGAAAGCCTAAGCCTAAAAGGGAAAGAAGTCAACACAATAGAACTCGGGCGAGTTCAAACCCGAGAAGATCTTCGACCACAACCAGAGGGAGAAACCGAAAGGATCCAAATCGGGAACACACCTGAAAAAGTAACAAACATTGGAGCAAACCTCGAAGCAGTCCTAAAGGAGGAACTCATAACCCTCTTAAGGGAGAATTCCGACCTCTTCGCCTGGAAGGCCTCCGATATGCCAGGCATAAGTCCCGACCTGATGTGCCATAAGCTATCAGTATACCCGGGATCCAGACCCGTCCAACAGAGACGCCGGAAGCTCAGACCCGAGCGCATGCAGGCAATAGAAGAACAGGTACAAGCACTGCTAGATGCAGGATTCATTAGGGAAGTGAAATATCCCCTATGGCTCGCAAACGTGGTCCTGGTAAAAAAGCCCAACGGAAAATGGAGGATGTGCGTCGATTACACGGATCTCAACAAAGCCTGCCCCAAAGACCCATATCCACTACCAAACATCGACGCCTTAGTCGACGCAGCCTCAGGCTACAGATATCTCTCCTTCATGGATGCATACTCGGGATACAATCAAATCCCGATGTACGGACCCGACCAGGAAAAGACCTCGTTCATAACCCCAAGGGCAAACTACTGCTACGTAGTAATGCCCTTCGGGCTGAAGAACGCCGGGGCAACCTACCAGAGGCTAATGAACAAAGTATTCTCAGAGCACATCGGGCTACAGCTAGAAGTGTACGTCGACGATATGCTGGTAAAGACACAAGAAGACAGAAACTTGGTTCCCGACCTCACAAGTGTCTTCGGCACCCTCAGGAAACACAACATGAGACTTAACCCGACCAAGTGCACCTTCGCCGCAGAAGCCGGAAAGTTCTTAGGCTTCATGCTGACTCAAAGAGGCATCGAAGCAAACCCGGACAAATGCCAAGCGATACTCAAAATGAAGAGCCCGACGTGTGTCAAAGAAGTACAACAACTAAATGGAAGGCTAGCCGCCCTATCAAGATTCTTGGCAGGATCAGCGATAAAATCACTACCTCTCTACTCACTCCTAAAGAAAGGGAAACCCTTCTCATGGACCCCGGAGTGCGAAAAAGCCTTCCAAGAATTCAAGGAATTCCTCGGGCAGCCACCAATCCTAACCCGACCTTTAAAAGGGGAAGAGCTCGTATTATACCTCTCACATCGGGCAGTTGCTTCAGCACTAATACGAGAAAATGACCAAGGACAACACCCCATATACTTCGTAAGCAAGGCACTACAAGGGGCCGAATTAAACTATCAGAAAATAGAGAAATTCGCCTACGCCCTAGTATTCACGGCTCGGAGGCTCCGTCCCTACTTTCAAGCCCACACTATCAAAGTCCGGACGAACCAACCCATGAGACACATCCTACAAAAAACAGACATGGCAGGACGAATCCTACAATGGGCGGTGGAACTGTCCGAGTTCGACCTCCACTATGAAGCCCGGACTGCCATAAAATCTCAATATCTAGCCGACTTCATCGCAGAATATACTGAGACCCCGGGAACCCCACTCTCGTGGAATCTGTATGTCGACGGGTCCTCAAACAAAACAGGAAGCGGAGCCGGTGTTATACTCGAAAGCGACCAAGGAACACGAATAGAGCTATCCTTAAAATTCGAGTTCCAGGCCTCAAACAACCAAGCCGAATACGAGGCCCTACTAGCAGGACTAAAGCTAGCCGAAGAGGTCGGAGCCCAGAGAATCACGATCTTCAGCGACTCCCAAGTCGTCACATCACAAGTAAATGGAAGTTACCAGGCCAAAGACCCTACTATGAAAAAATACCTGGACCAAACACAGGCACAATTACGACACTTCCCGAAAATACAAATCCAGCACATACCTCGGGAACAAAATGCCCGGGCAGACGCCCTCTCAAAGCTTGCCAGCACCAAGCCCGGAGGCAACAACAGAAGTCTCCTCCAGGAAACCTTACGATCTCCCTCCGTGCTAAGAGGGGAAGAAACGCTAAATATATCCGACCAACAGCAAGGATGGATGACCCCCATACTCAGCTACCTGAAGTCAGGAACTCTCCCCGCCGAAAGAAAGGAAGCTAAAAGACTCACGAAAGACGCCCAGAATTATACACTAATTCACGACGTATTATACAGAAGAGGATTCGCAAACCCCCTCCTTAGGTGCGTCCCAACCTCAGAAACGAAGAGCGTCCTCGAAGAAGTCCACGAAGGCATGTGCGGGAACCATCTCGGAGCTCGGGCACTATCCAAAAAAGTAGTCAGAGCCGGGTTCTACTGGCCGACCTTGCAAAGAGACGCAACAGAGTTTGTGAAAATATGCTCCCCCTGCCAAAAACACGCCAATTTTCACAAGGCACCACCCGAAGACCTTATCAGCATCACTGCACCATGGCCCTTCGCAAAATAGGGACTCGACTTACTCGGCCCGTTCCCACAAGGACCGGGGCAAGTCAAATACCTCATAGTAGGGGTCGACTACTTCACGAAGTGGATCGAAGCTGAACCCTTAGCCGCCATTACGGCTCAGAAAAGCCGCAAATTCCTATACAAAAACATTGTCACAAGGTTCGGAGTCCCCTACTCCATCACAACAGACAATGGAACACAATTCACGGACACAAGTTTTCAGAAATTGGTGGCCGAACTAAAAATCAAACAGCAATTCACATCAGTCGAGCACCCACAAGCCAATGGGCAAGCAGAAGCTGCAAATAAAATCATCTTGGCCGGGTTAAAACGAAGACTCCAAGAGGCCAAAGGGGCATGGGCCGAAGAGCTCCCCCAGGTGCTATGGGCATATCGGACAACCCCACACTCTACAACGGGAGAATCGCCATTCCGACTAGCTTATGGAATGGAAGCAATGATTCCTATTGAAATAGAGGAAGGGTCACCTAGAACCATCTTCTACAACGAAAAAGATAACCCGCAGGCACAAAGGGAAGAACTCGACCTCCTCCCCGAGGTCCGAGAAAGAGCTCGGATTCGAGAAGAAGCCTTAAAACGGCGAATGGCCCTCAGATACAATCAAAAGGTAATAAAGCGAAGCTTCTCCATTCACGACCTGATTCTAATCCGAAATGACATCGGAACACAAAAGTCGGGAGAAGGAAAGCTAGCCGCAAATTGGAAAGGGCCCTACAAGGTAACAGAAGTCTTAGGGACAGGCTACTACAAAATATCCGACCTAGAAGGCAATGAGCTGCCCAGGACCTGGCACGCCTGTAATCTAAGACGGTACTACAGCTAGAAAAACTTAACCCGAGGTGTACTCTTTTTCCCTACAAGGGTTTTTTAATGAGACACCCGGTTAAGTAGGATACCCGACCTAAAGGGTAAACACTTTGTAAATATTCTTTCTTTTAATACTAATCAAATTTCTCTATTTTCTCTTCCTCATGATGAAGCAGATCCTAGAAAGTACCCCACCAAGGCGCATTAATTTATGCTCGGCAAAACGCAAAAAATCATTTGCCAAGAGACCATACAAGGTCGGCAAAGATAAAGCGACGAGGTTCAAATTAATGTGAGAAGTTATAAAGTAACTCTGAAATGGCTCGAAAAGCCAAATAAAAAGAGGTTACAAAAATAACTTAAAAAGGCCGACCAAACGACGAAGTCGGACCCAACAAAGGGAAAAGTTATAAAGTAACTCTAAAAATGGCTCAAAAAGCCAAATAAAAAGAGATTACAGAAATAACTCAAAAGAACCGACCAACGACAAAGTCGGACCTAACAAAAAGGAGGTACTCGAGCACCCGACGTCCGAGAAAAAGCTCGGCCCGAGAAAGAAGCCTTAAAACGGCAAGAACCAGGATTTCGAAAAACGCTTACTAAAAAGTTGCTTTACAAAAAGCAACTAAAAAGTACAAGCGAAAAGAACGAAATCGAAAGAAGTCTCAAAATGCTAGCTAAAAAGTTGTTATCCGAAAAACAACTAAAAAGCACGAAAGCGGAGACATAAAGTCAAAACGCTAGCTAAAAAGTTGTTATCCGAAAAACAACTAAAAAGCACGAAAGCGGAGACATAAAGTCAAAACGCTAGCTAAAAAGTTGTTAATCGAAAACAACTAAAAAGCACAAAAGCGAAAGTAAGAAGTCAAAACGCTAGCTAAAAAGTTGTTAATCGAAAACAACTAAAAAGCACAAAAGCGAAAACAAGAAGTCAAAACGCTAGCTAAAAAGTTGTTATCCGAAAACGACTAAAAAGCACAAAAGCAGAAACAAAAAGTCGAGCGCGAACAAAAAACACCGCATAATAAAGTTACTACAAGTAGCTAAATAAAACAAAAGGTGTCCAAAGTGTTCAACAGAAACCATCCAAAAACAAAAGAGCCCACAGATCGGGCAAAACACCAAGAAGTACAAGACTACAGAGGATCGAGGCCCTTTCCGGACTCCACATCGACAGCAGGCTGAAACATAGATATCGGGACTGCATCGACGGCAACGTCATCCCGGTTTGAAACCTCCACACCAGATCTATCCTCAGCCAAAGGTGAAGTCGGGTTCACAACCGGAACCTCGGGGTCGGACACCGGAGCCTTGTGGTCGGACACCGGAACCTCATCCTCGGCAGGAGCAGGAACAATCTTTCCCTCCACAACAATGTTTTCCGTACTGAATAAGCTCAGATCCAGGTCGGGAGCAAGAACCCGGACCTGATCCCTCAAATTCACAAACATAGCATCCATACCCTTGGCCACATTATCTTCCAGCTCGTAAAAATCATCCCGAGCATACTGCAATTTCTCCTTCGTCTCCACAAGCTCGGCATACAGCTTAGTATAGTTCTCCGTCGCCACCCTCGCCATCTCCTCAGATGTCTTCGCCGCCGCCACAGCCGCGGTGGCCCTAGTTTTCTCTTCCTCCAAAGAGGCCTCCAGCTCAGTAATCCTAGCAGCCTTCAGTTGACTAATCTTATCAAGCTCAGACCGTGCCTTCTCAAGTCGGGAGCTGGTCGCCCCAAGGGGAGCTTTCTTGAACTCCCGAGCAATAGCGGCATGAAGACTAGCCATCCGAACACAGCTCCGCGCCATATACTGAAAGTGATGCTCCATAGACGCATCATCAGTAGAAATAAAGGTCTGGGGGAGAATGTGCTGCTCAATCCAACCAAGAGCGTCAAAATCCTTATCATTGAAACCAGCAAGCTCTTGAGAGGTCTTCTGTTTCTTGGGGGGAGGACCCGAGGTCGACGACGGGGAAAGGTGACCGGGTCCGGAGGTCGGAGGATCTTGAGTTATAGCTCGGAACTGAGGAGTCGGAATGGTCTTCGACCGAGTCTGAACACCCACGGTAGTCTTCTGCGGAGAAGATCGGGCAGAAACCTCAGCCTCGATATTCCGAGCAGCCGCAGACTTCTTCGACCGACGAAGAAACTTCATGGAATCCGCCTGAGAAGACATCTCTGCAGAAACAAAAAGAAAGGGATTATCACAAACAGGAATTCCACCAAAACAGGCAAAATACTAAAAGGATGAAGCTCGGAGAGGTCGGGAACTACCTAACTCGGAACGGAGAAGGCTTGGATCTCCCAACATTTTCTTCGTGTCCAAGTGAGGTGCCCGACCCCATAAACTGCTCAACACACCCGCAAAAGCCTGCTCTACCTCATCTAGACTCTCAAAAGTATACTTAACCGACACTACATTCTCCTGCCAACAAAGAGGAAAAGAAGGCTCCCCACTCTCATCTAGAAAGAAAGGTCGGACATCTCCAGCAGCCCGGACCTTGAAATAGTAGTTCTTGAAATCATGAAACGACTCATCATACAAGGTACAAAACTTCTTCCCCTGGTTAGCCCTAAAAGAGACCCAAGACACCTTCCCAGCACCCGACCCCGGCTTCGTCAACGCGAACAGATAGGAAAAAAGAGAAACAGAAGGGGAGACGCCCAAAAACTGACACAAAAGTTGAAACAGCTTTAAAAACGCCCAAGAATTTGGATGGAGTTGCGTAGGGGCAAGGTTACAAGACCAAAGGACCTCGGACTCCAAGTCGGTAAAAGGAAGTCGTACACCCAGCTTAGAGAAAAAACAATCGTAAGCATAAAGAATAGCTTCTCGGAACTTTCTAAAGGCGGGAAGCACACTCTCTCCTCGGACTCTGGGGCTACTAGCTCATAATCCCGTTCAGACTCCCTGTTCTCACAAATACTACACTCCCTACGGAACCTAACTAGATACTCAGAATCTACAACAGAAGGGACCCTTAGAGGAACAGGATCTACCCAACCAAGACCACTCGGAATCTTGGTCGACATTGCTTGAAACACCTTTCGAGACATAAAAAATCTTGCCTACAAAGAAGAATACAACAGCAAGCCAAAAATCACATAAATAGGCAGACAGCAAAAAACCCATTCAGCAGAAGCAAGAAAACAAAAGTTCTTTTAGAAGAAAAATGCAGTCAACCCGGAAACAAAGTACCAAGAGAAAAGAGCCCCCCCCCACATACAAACAACCAAAGCAATGGCGGCGCCTCTTTCCGGGGCAACCCCAGCATATGTGCACAGCAAAAGTAAAGACAAGAAAACAAACCTGGGAGAAAGGAAGAAGACGACGAGCTCCGATGCAAGAAGAACAAAAACAGCGGCGCAGAGGAAACCCCGAAAAACAACGCACAGAAAGAATCGGAGAAGAAGAACAGAGAGAAAGAAGGAAGATACTCGAAAGAGAGGTGGCGAAAAACCCAAAAAAAGGGAAAGGGAACAGAATAAACAAAGAAAATGAGGAAAGGAGCAAATAAATAATACCTTCACAGAGCCCGAACGGAAATCGAGGAGAAACGGTAAAAAGCAATAAATGCTGAAACGGCCATTTTCAAATTTTGAAAAGAACGACTATGCCCGAGCTCGACCTCTCAAAAGGACGAACTCGGACAGGGGCACTGTTCATACCCTGACCGAGCTCTCCAAACTCGGGAAGTTCGCAGAAGGTCCGACCTCGTCCCAAAGGCCCACGCCTGAGGTCGGACCTCGGACAAATAAAGAAGAAGGCCCATCAAAAGGAACGAAGCCCAAAACCTAAAGGCCGAAAAAGGCCTAGGAAAGGCGGTTCCACAAAAGATAGAGATAAGACTCCCAAAGATAAGATAAAATAAGAATATCTTTTCCAGGGAAGATCACGGCCAACTACTATAAATACACTGGAGCACCCAGGTATAAGACACATTCTACATTCTACACATATCTGCTTGGACCCATGCTAACTTAAGCATCGGAGTGTCATTGCAGGTACAACCACCCGCCGCTCAGCGCAACAAGCTCGGGTCACGGAACCCTCACCTCGGGTCTCACCAAGACGACCGAGCTCCACGTTTCAGGTAACCCTCGGAACAGCGCCGTTGCCGGGGATTGAATAGATTGACAATAATTAAGTGAGGTGGTGGTCTAGATCAAGCATTTTCTTTATTTTTGTTCCCTGTTTTAGATTGAAACCAAGGTGTTTGAGTTTATGCCTCACTAAGAAATTCTCATCTGTGATATGAGTAATTTCAATTTTCAATGGTGTTGTGCTTTCCAAAATACAAATGGAGTTCAACTCATCTTGCAGTCAAACAAAATTTTTCAGGATATCACCCACCAGCACCAACCTCTAATGGTGGCTGGGGATATCACCAAGAATTATCAGATTCTGAGCACTCCAATCCATGGAGACTTGCTTCAGAGACACAAGATGAGCAGGAGAAGCATATGGGATACAAACCTCCACTCCAAAATAATTCATATTATTATCCTCATGGTAGATGGGAGGATTACCACAGACTGAAAGAGCATCCACCCTCACGTCCCAATTCCTCAATTAAAAGTTCTTCATCACTTGATTATGCCTCAACACAAAGTTTCCTCCAAAATCCATACCAGTCATCCCATCAATCACACAACTCATTCCACACCCCTCAACACAACTTCACCACAACACATTCACGTCACCAAAATTACTCTCAACCTTCATCTCTTGAATTAACAGATGAGGAATACCTTGAAGGCATTGAAATACAGAAAAAACTAGTGGAATTCTACACAAAATCCCCATCTTGGGAAGAAACCTTCCTCGAGCAGATAAATGGGTCCTTAGAGCAAACAAAGAGGAACTTAGAACCATCAAACAGTACGGATGAAGACAAATTTGTGGGTGAGGAAGTGGAAAAGCAAGATGAGGAAGCCTCTGTGTCAAGAGAAATTTCAATAAAAAATGAGGTAGAGGTGGTTGAACCTGAAACTGCACTTGAGATGACAAGAGAACATGAAGACTCACAACTCTCACAAACTTCCCTGGACCAAAACGCCTCAACACTTGAATCCATGATTGAAAGGTATGAAGAGGAGATGAAGAAATATTGGGAAGATCAACAAACCTCCTCCATGATAAAGCTATTAAAGCAAATGTTGGGTGCAAAGAAAGGAGTGGAGGAGCATGAAAGTGAGGAAGTCATTCCAGAGAATTCACACTCAAGTGAAGCAGAAAATCACATGAAGGAAGGGCTCATGGAACCACCAATACAAGAGGCTCTTAATGAAGAAATCATTTCAATAATCACACAGCAACCATGTCTTGACATCCAAGAAGTGAAGGCAATTGACAAAAGCACCGAGAAGAGGATTGTGACCAAGCTACAAAGGACAACATTCAAAAGAAGGTCAACTGCAAACAATCCTTCCCCTGAACTAGCAAGCAAGCTCAATCAAGCAGTGTACAAAATGAGGCTTGCTGAGAAGAGACTAAGAAAGGGGACAACAGCTGAAACTTTCCCCCCTTAAGGTCATTCCTCTTAACCAACTGGAAGAAGAGGAAGAAAGTGAAGAACAACATGTCAAGCTAGTGACAATAAAGAAGCGCTTGTTGGGAGGCAACCCAACCTGAGGTAATTTTCTCTTCATAGCTAATTTAATAAAAGAGTTGAGTAGATTTCTCTGTATTGCAAAGAGCTAAGTTTGGTGTTGCACACCAAAATAGTTAAGGGGTGAATGTTGGATGCTAAGTTTGGTGTTCCACCAAAAATTTCATTAAGAACACATTGCACCCTCATCATGATCAGTATCGGCTCCAAACCATCAGAGAAACTGCTTAACAATTGTCATGTTTCTAGTTTTTGGTTGTTTTCTGGTTCATTGTTTGTTTCTTAGTTCATAGTTTATTTCCTTAATAAAAGTACTTGATGTTTCATGCATGTATTTATTTTGCTACATATAGAAGTAGGCAAGGAACTAAGTTTGGTGTTCCCACACCAACTTAGGTTCACAGAATCACAAGCATACATGCATGCTAACTGCCTCTCAAGTGCTTGGGGAACAAGCAACTTTCAATATCTTTTGTAGGAAGTCATTCAATCTCTTGGAGGAAAAAGTACATCATCATGGACAGAGGAAGGATATAGAACCCAACAATGATGATGACACAGAGGAAACAAATAGACTCCAAGAGGTTGTATTGTTCTCCGACTAATTCTAGTTCAAGTATGTTAATTGAAAGTGCAAATGTCCCCTGTTGATTAGTGTCTTCTTAGATTCATTTACTGTCTGCGAGTTTGTTTGGTTTCATGCTATTATGGCTTACTAGTCTAAGTGCTTGATTCACTTTCATCTTACTTGAATTATATGCTTTGTTCCTCATGCTTGAATAAAAAAAAAATAACTGTGAAATAGAGAAAGAGTAAAAGTCTAGCATGATATGAGACAAAATGAGGTTATGTGGTGGTATGTGCTGGTTCATTAGTTGATTTATGAATAAGGCTGAATGTTAGCATGACTATGTGATATGAACTTGAGTTACATTTCATGAGACTTGACAAAAGAAAAAGGTCCAAAATAAAAGAAAGAAAATGCAAGAAAAAGAAGCAAAAAGAAATAAACAAGGCTAGGCATCAATAGCTTGAGATTTGGATATATGCCTGTGATGCTTTTTGTACAAAGATAAGCTTGGATAACTAGGTTCTAATGGGTGCTTCATCACCCGGCAACTTGGGTTAACTAACCCGGGATTGCCAACCGAAAGTCCACCATCAAGAGCTACTTTGAGACAAAGCATTTAGTAACCCAAAGAGGTGTTGGGCATCAATTTCCAAAGAACTAACAGAGATGAACAAAACAAGCTAAATGCCTGTGATGTGTGTGTGCTAAGGAGAGGCTTGAGCAAGTAAGTCCATAGGGGTGTTTCAACACCTAGCATCTTGAACCAACTAGGGCGGGAATGCTGGCTGAAAGCTTACTCTAAAAAGTTGCCTTACCACATAACATTAAGCCTCAGCCATGAAAAGAACAAGAAAAGCTAAGGACCAAGCAATAACAAGTCTCATTTTTTTTGTAATTCAAGTAAGGATCCAAAGGAATGTTGATGTCTCAGCCCCAGAATAAAAATCCCTAAGATACCATGCATAAAATCCCCAATTATCAGTATTCAATGTCTTCCAATAAAAGGCTTATACACTTCTCTGCTTCTAGTAATTTTCCTTATGACTTACTGCTTGCTTGGGGACAAGCAAGATTTAAGTTTGGTGTTGTGATGACAGGTCATCTTAGCCTAGTTTTACTAGCCTTTTTCTTTTGTTTTCATTTGAATTATGCACTTTCTTGAGCTCTAAGCAAGCCAATTTGGGTAGATTTTCATGCTTCCTTTGATTGAATCAACCATAGATGAATTAATGCAATTTCATGAGATTTTATGCTATAATTGTTACATATTGTGAAAGAATGAATATCCCATGATTTTGAGCATAGCTTTGATGAGTTTGGTTGATTAATGATAGGTGAAGAAAGCTTGGAGAAAGGTTGAAGCAAGAAGGAATGGCTAGGAGGAAGAGAGGACAATGGAATAAGTGAAAATGAACCAGGAAGCAAAAAGCTGGACCAAAAGTTAGCCTCAAACTTTTGCACAAACTTTTGGGTGAAAAGTTAGCCCCAACGTTAGCCCCTAACTTTTGGGCTAACGTTAGCACATGAAAAGAACACCCTGGGCATCAAAAGTTTGCGCCAACGTTAGCCCCTAACTTGTTGGCTAACGTTGGCGCATGAAAAACACACCCTGGGAGCAAAAAGTTTGCGCCAACGTTAGCCTCTAACTTTTGGGCTAACATTGGCGCCACACACCACAACAGCTTGAAGGGGTATACTTCCAACAAGAATAACTTGAGCTACAGAGCTCCAAATGAGGTGATTCAAAAAGCATTGGAAAGTAGGATTCAAGAGCTTTCCAGGCATATATGGCACTGCATGGTGGACACTAAAATTGAGGGAGAAAACTGCCCCGCAATGTGCATAAACGAACATGGTGGCAACCTGCAGTGAGGCCAACTGACCTCTGTACCTTCAACGGAGTATAACTCGAGCTGTATAGCTCCAATTGATGCGCTTCCAACGGCAATGGAAAGTAGACATTTAGGGCTTTCCAACAATGTATAATAGTGTGGGGTGGACAATACGTTTGAGCCTCCAGAACTGGCGTTTTCGCCAAAGTTTGAGGCAAACTTTACCTCAAACGCTGCACACCAAAGCCAGCAACCATGCCCTCTTCAAATGATCATAACTTGAGTTGTAGATGTCCAATTGAATTGATTCCAAGTGGGTTAGAAAGCTGACATTTAGAGCTTTCCAACCATATATGATAGTCTATATTGGGCATAAAATTGGCAACATGACAAGAGGACAAAGTTGGCGCCATAAAAGTGCATAAGGGAGGCCAACGTTGGAGCAAAAGTTAGACCCCTAACTTTTGCACCAACGTTGGTATCAGCAAAATGGGGAAGCTGATATGAAAAGTTGGAGTAAAAGTTAGCCTCAAACTTTCACTCAAACTTTTACTCAAACTTTTGCAAAACCCCAACCCGGTTCACTTGGTTCACTTCGGTTCCTCTCCAAACTCCAAGAGCTATCAACCAAGGCCTCTCTCAACCCAATTCCATCAAGAGCAAAGGCCCGATTGAAAGCTTGAAGACCATTTGAAGAAAGTGTATAAATAGGATAGAATTCAAGTTCTTCAGGGAGCTTCCCTTTAGTTTTGCTTAGTAGTTTTTCGGAGAGCTTTTGGTATTGAGTGATCTTAAATTTCTTAGTTTCGGGGAAGGAGAATTCAATTCCCTTCCTCTTAGTTTTATTGTTTTCAATTTCAATTACTTTGTCTTGGATCTTGGGTTGGAGAATTGAAGAAATTCTGTTTCAATATCATCCTTGGATCTCTCTGTTTCTTTACTGCATAATTGAGTTTAAATTTCTGTTAATTGCTCTTCATCTACTTTCTTTGCAATTTACAATTTCTTTGCAAGTGTTCTTGTTGGATCTAGGAAGGCATTGAGATCTAGACTTGGTTTTCTAGTCTCTTGGGTCCTGAGATCCGGATTTCCCATTTACCACTCCCTGTTTAATGTTTCCATGCTCATTTACTTTTCTGTTTAAGATCCGGTTTGATCCAAGCCATTCTCTAATTCTCTGCTTGTTGCAATTTTACTTTTCCTTGTCTAATTTCTGCAAATCCAACTCCCAATTCCCTTTACAATTCACGCCATTTACATTTCTTGCATTTAAGATTTTGCAATTTACATTTCTTGCGTTCTAAGTTTCTGCCATTTAATTTCTTGTTCTTTAAGATTCAGCACTTTAACTCCTGTTCTCTTTATTTTCATGCCAATTACCCATTCCCTTTACTTTCTATGCAATTTAAATTCTGCAAATCACAAATCACTCAACCAAATCTTGATTCGCTTGACTAAATCAACCACTAAACGAAAATTGCTCAATCCTTCAATCCCTGTGGGATCGACCTCACTCCCGTGAGTTATTATTACTTGATGCGACCCGGTGCACTTGCCGGTGAGTTTTGTGTCGGATCGTTTTCCGCACATCAAGGGGATGCTACTCCATATCTAAAGTTGGCATTTTCTCAAACATTTGGAGAGCAAGAATGAAAGACATAGTAAAATTGAGAAGAGATTTAGAATCAAAGTAATTCAACACAAGAGATTAACAACAATCAACAATGAACAACAATGAAAATGAGATCTTCAATGAATTAATAGAATCCAAAACAACAAAGTTAAATCTAAGATCTATGAGAATTGAATAATTACAAACAATAATTAAGATTAGAGAAGAGGATCTACAACATGAACAAAGTAAATTGAGAGTTGCAATAGATCTCACCAAGGAATGGTTGAGAATTGAGAAAATGAAGATGAATCCTAGAGAGAGGTTGGAGTCTCTCTCTACACAAATGTAACTAACTAAAAATATCTAAAAAAATTTTTGGAATGAGTGTGTGGATGTGAATGTGTCAATCCCCTTCAATCCTTGGTTCTTATATGCAGTTTGGCACCAAAGTTGGTTGTTGAAACCCTCCAAAATCGCCAGACACGTGTTGCAATAACAGAATCACGTGTGGACTACGACGCGTGCGCCCATGGTACGCGTGCGCGTCTCTGGCTAATTCCGCAATGTGCGCGCGAGCGCCTTGTGCGCGTGCGCGTGCTTGGCCGAGATCAATTCTTTGGCTTTTGTGCTTCTCTCCACTTGCATGCTTCCTTCCTTGCTCCTTTGATCCATGCCTAGCCTATTTCAACCTGAGATTACTAGCAAACACATCAAGGCATCTTATGGAATCAAGGATGAATTAAAATTATCAAATTAAAGGTTTAAAAAGCATGTTTTTACACTTAAGCACAAATACGGGAGAGATAACAAAACCATGCTAATTCATAGGCTAAATGCGAGAAAAGGTCATCAAAATACTCTAAATTCAATACAAGATAAACCCTAAAAATGGGGTTTATCAACCTCCCCACACTTAAACCTTAGCATGTCCTCATGCTAAAATAAGAAGGAAACAAGGGGTATGATCTTTATTTGATGCAACTAAACTATATGAGTCCTATCTAAATGCAACTACCTAAAGTGAGTGCAAATGCTTTGGTCAACATAACTCAACTTCCAAGAGAACATATATAAGCATAAGAGCTAGAGCAATAGGGATCAAGTCTAAACCACAATTGTATTGAATTATCAAAAGAAATCCAAGCTTGCAAGAATACAGATAATATGGTGAAGACATGTAATTGAACTTTTGAACCCTCACCGGATGTGTATCCGCTCTATTCACTCAAATGTCTAAGGGTTAATTCACTCAATTCTCTTCTAATCATATTTTCCAAAATTTGATTCTCTTCTAACAATCAACACCTATTCAATGCATACATACATTCATCATGAGGTCTTTCATTTAGGTTGTAAGTGGGCCATTGATATTGTCTATATAGCCGAATCCAAGGAGGAAGGGGAGGACATGAATTCCAATGAGAAAGACATCATGGGACGTCCCCAAGACAGAAAGGAGTTCCCTATTGAGGACCTAAAGGAATCTGAGGATCATATAGAAACTATAGAGATTCCATTGAAACTCCTTTTGCCATTCATGAGCTTTGAGAACTATTCTTCTTCTGAAGAGGATAAAGATGTAACTGAAGAGCAAGCTGCTCAATATCTAGGAGTCATCATGAAGCTGATTGTCAAGTTGTTTGGTAATGAGACTTGGGAAGATACACCTCCCTTGCTCATTAGTGAACTAGATACATGGGTTCAGCAAACTTTACCTCAAAAGAAACAAGATCCTGGTAAATTCTTAATACCATGTACAATAGGCACCATGACCTTTGAGAAGGCTCTGTGTGACCTGGGGTCAGTGACGTTGGGATTTTTGCTAGTAAAGAATTTTATAAAAATATTCGCGTTGTAGATATAGCTTCTAAACTAACAGAAATCCCTTCGTACAAAAGTTTTGGTTGTCACAAGTAACAAACCCCTTTAAAATTGATAACCGAGTATTTAAACCTCGGGTCGTCTTCTCAAGGAATTGCAGGGAGGTATGTTCTTATTATTGGCTATGAAAAAGGTAAAATTGGGGTTTTTGGAATTTGGGCAATGGGCACAAGTATATTTTCAAAGCAATAAAAATAAATAAATAACTGTAAAATAAACTCTTGGCAAGGTATAAGAACTGGAAGTCCTATCCTTATCAATTGTGATGAGAATTGGATTTTAATCCCACTTAGTTAACCTTTACTAAACAAAGGAAGGTCAAGTGGACTAATTAATTTGATACCTAAAGTCCTAGTCTTTCCTTTGGAAATGCTAGAGTTATTGGAACTCAAATTAATTAACAACTCCCAATTTCAACCACTGCTTTATTTGACAGCTCAAGCGTCACCAATTACTCAACCAAAGCCAAAAGGGTAACAGGAAAATTTAAATTATTTATATAAATAAAAGACAGCAATCATCAATCTGAAATACCTCAAAATCATAAATTAATAACTCAATCAAATGTAACATAGGCAGTTATAGCCAAATAAAGAAGTTGAGTTGAACATAGAAATCCATAAATTAAATTGAGAAAATAAATAAAAGGAACATTGAACCTGTAATTAAAGATGAAATAATCCTGAAGTGATAAGAAATCCTAACCCTAAAATAAATTCTAATCCTAATCCTAATCCTAAGAGAGAGGAGAGAACCTCTCTCTTTAAAAACTACATCTAAAACTAAAATTATGAATTATGAGAGCATGATCTGAAGTGTCCCCTTCATTCCTCCACTTTGCAGCCTTTAATCTGTGTTTTCTGGACTTGAAATTGGGCCGGAAATAGCCCAGGATTTGCTGTTTGCGAAATCTGCCACGCTGATTTTCGCAGATGCGACGCGTCCGCATGAATGACGCGTTCGCATCACCTATCTATACGGCTACTATGATAAATTATATATCAAATCGAAGCCCCGGGCGTTAGCTTTCCAACGCAAGTAGAACCGCATCATTTGGACTTTTGTAGCTCAAGTTATGGTCGTTTTAGTGAGAGAGGGTCAGGTTGACAGCTTTGCAGTTTCTTCAACTTCTTGTATTCCTTCCACTTTTGCATGCTTCCTTTCCATCCTCTAAGCCATTCTTACCCTGTAATCCCTGAAATCACTTAACACACATATCAAGGCATCTAATGGTAATAAGAGAGGATTAAATAAAAGAAAATAAAAGCCAAAGAAGCATGTTTTCAATCATAGAACAAATTCTGAGAAGGAATTGTAAAACATGCAAATCATATGAATAAATGTATGAAAGATTGATAAAATCCACTCAATTAAGCACAAGATAAACCATAAAATAGTGGTTTATCAATCTCCCCACACTTAAACAATAGCATGTCCTCATGCTAAGCTCAAGAGAAGCTATAAAGGGGTGAAGAGGGATGGTAGAATGTATGCAACGCAACCTATCTATATGAATGCAACTACATGCAAGAATGTTTCTACCTATTTGGTTAAAAGTAAATAAGTTCTCCAAGACAAAAATAATTCAAATTCCACTAATTCAAATCATATAAAATAAAGACAAGTAAACTTGTAAGGAGATAGCTCATGAAAGCAGGGAACATAGAATCAAGCATTGAACCCTCACAGTAAGTGTATATCACTCTAATCTCTCAAGTGTCTAGGGTCAATCACTCTACTCTTTCCTAGTCATGCTTCCTAAACCTTGTTCTTCATCTAACCAATCAACAAATATTTAGCATACCAATGCAAACATCATGAGGTCTTTTTAGGGTTGTAATGGGGCTGAGGTAAAGGTAAGGGTATATATAAGGTTAAGTGAGCTAGTAAAGTGAATCCTTGAGTAGTCTAAGATCTCACCTAACATATACATACTCTATAAAAAATTTTAAAATTATACTTAGCTTCCCATAATTTTCCCACTTTTTATCACATACTCATGTACCAATTTTTATTTTGATTTTACTTCCATGTGCATTGATTTCTCTACTAAACTTATTATTGGGGTAATTTTGTCCCCTTATTCATAATTTTTTTTTTTTGAATCGTAAAAGCAAACATAACTTATCAATGCACATGGATTTTCCATTATTTTTTTCTATTTTGGTTTTTTTTTCATGAGTAGCTTCCCAAATTCCCAATATTCAAATAAATTAAAAACATGATACATTCCCTTATTAACCCATGTTCCCACAGTTTTCCCACACTTAAATTATACACAATATCTATCTTAAGCTAACCAAGGATTCAACTTGGGATTTTTATTTTATTTTTCTGCTTAAGGTTAGTAATGTGGTTATGAAATAGAAGGGGGTTAAAAAGTTCAAAGTGGCTAACAAGGGTGATGTAAAAGGTAGGCTTTTTTGGGATAAGTGAGCTAATAACAAATAATGGCCTCAATCATATGCAAGCATGTAAATATATTAAATATTGGACATATAGAATGGAACAAAGCAAAGATTACAATTATAGAGAAGAAAACACACAAGAAAAAAAATTTATGGTTAAATAATGTAACCATGTAAATAAGCTCAAAATCTCACAGGTTGTGTGTTCTTTGGCTCAAAAATCATGTTCCAAATACAATTTCAAACAAATTTAACACACAAAAATTTTCAATTTAAATTAGTGAAATTTTTCAAAAATAGGATCTTAAAAAGAAACTTATTATTTTAACCAAGCAGTAGCTAAATGCATAAAATCAAACAAACATGCAATTAAACATGCAAATGCAATAATGAACAAACAAAGAAAATAAAACAATGGTGTTGAAAAGAAGAAAATAGCTAACCCATAGAGATCGGTATCGACCTCCCCACACTTAAAGATTGCACCGTCCTCGGTGCATGCTAAGATATACAAGTGGACAGGTTGTTCCAACTGATGCTTCTCTCCAAAGATTGTGCAGATGGACTTGTCTTGTCTCCCCATGTAAACGTCTTCCGGTTCCCCTCCGGGTGGCCATCCTGAAAGAAAAAGGGAAGAAAAGTAACCCATTAATAAAGATAAGAAAAGGGATAAGTATTGTTTTGGTCCCTCACGTTGAGGGTCGGAATCGAACCCGTCCCTGATGTATATTTTGATTTAGAATCGTACTTAACGTTTTTTTTTCGTATTAAAATCGTCCTTTTTATTTTTTGACAAAAATACCCTTACCCCCTCCCCCTCCCCCCTCCCTCTCCAGTCTCCCCTTCCCGCCTCCCCCCCTTCCCGCCTCCCCCTCCTCCTCCCCTTCCCCGGTCTGCCCCCCCTTCCCGCCTCCCCCTCCCCTCCCACCACCACCAACCCACCCCCACACCCAGTCTCCCCCAACCCGCGTCCCCTCCCCTCCCCCTCAATGCCTCCCCCTTCCCCCCACCCAGTGTCCCCACCCGTCCCCTCCCCTTTCCCGTATTCCCTTCCCCCACCGCCGTCCCCCTCCAACCTTTCCCCTTTCCCCGTCCCCCCACCCCATCCCCACCGCCGCGTCTCCTCCCCTCCCCCTCACTGCCTCCCCACCCGTCCCATTCCCCTCCTCGTATTCCTTTCCCCCACCCCCAATAAATCAACAAGCAGAAACAATAATATTTCACAATAAATCAACAAATCAACAAGCAGAATTCAACAGCAGAATTCAACAGCAAAATTCAACAGATGCAGAAGAAGAAGAAGAAGCAAAATTCAGATTCAACGGGAATGGAAAAGGGCTTCGCACGGAGAAACAGAAAACAAGAAAGCAGAAGCAAGGCGTGAGGCGGAGGTGGGGCGGAGGCGGCGAGGCGTGAGGCGGCAGAAGCGAGGCTGAGGGGCGAGGTGAGGCGGCGAGGCGTGAGGCGGCAGAAGCGAGGCGTGAGGCGGCAGAAGCGAGGCGGCGGCGGCGAGGCGAGGCGGAGGCGGCGACACTCGCGATCTCCAACGGCAGTGGCGACGGCGCTCCCTCTTCCCGGCGCTCCCCCTTTCCCGCTCCCCCTCCCCCTTTCCCCTTCCCCCTCCTCCTCCCCCTCTTCCCGGCGCTCCCTCTCTCTTTCCCCTCCTCTTCTCCTCCCTCCCCTCCCCCCTTCGCATTTCCTTTCAGAACCCCCACCTCCCAAAAACGCGTTTTCTCTCCCCCCTCCCCCAACGTGTTCTTTTCTTTTTTTTTATTTTATAAATTTTTTTATTATTAAAATAGGGGGTATTTTTGGAATAAAATTAAAATTTTTTAAAACAAGGACGATTTTAATACGAAAAAAAACGTTAAGTACGATTCTAAATCAAAATATACATCCGGGACGGGTTCGATTCCGACCCTCAACGTGAGGGACCAAAACAATACTTATCCCATAAGAAAATAAATGAAGTATGGATGGGTTAATGCCAAATGATAAGGGTCTCATTTACATGGAAACTTCAACATGTACGTGAGAAAACAATAGAAGCCATGGCATGCCAGTGGTACAAAATGTACAACAATGGGGAAGAGAGTGGGTAATGAAAGACAATGTAAGTTCATGTCAATGCAAAAGGAATACAGGTATCATAAAAGATTGACATTGACAGAAAAATGGCATCACCCAACATTGGAAAACAAGTCACTAAAAATTATACCAGAAAAGAGGCAACAGTTAAATAAGAGAATCAACACCAAAGGAAAAATAATAAATTTAGAAAAGAAAAGAAAAATATGTACTAAATTAAAAAGCAATGAATGAAATATGCAAATAAAATGAAAGATAAGAAGAATGAGAAGGGAAAGAAGTAAGGAACAAAGGAGGGAGGGAAAAATTAGGATTGGGGAAGAAAAGATAAGATAATTGGCAAATTAGGAAAAGCTGTGCAGCGCAAGCGACGCGGACGCGTGGGACACGCGGTCGCGTGACTTGCGCTTTAAGTTAATCGACGCGGTCGCGTCGGTCACACGGTTGCGTGACACGTTTTATGCTACTGGCGCGAGGGCAGCCTCGCGCCTGTACAACTCTCTGTTCGAATTATTTTATTTGCCGAATTTGGGGTGACACGATCGCGTAGGGCATGCGATCGCGTGAGTAGGCTTTAGAAGGGAATGACGCGGACGCGTGAGCCATGCATCCGCGTGGGTAGAATTGTGCGTTCAGCACCAATCCAGCACCACTCTCGCACAATAATTCGTTGTGCACCCTTTTTACGTCGAAAATCAGGGCACGCGGTCGCGTGGGGAACGCGGTCACGTGGGAGGCCATTATTCCCATGTGACACGGACGCGTCAGCGACGTGGTCGTGTGGGACGATTCGTGCCACTGGCACGCCTCCAGCCACGCTCCAGCATGACTCTATGTTCGTTTTTATTTTCTCCCCTCTCCTTGCGACGCGGACACGTCGCTGATGCGATCGCGTCGCGTGGAATTTTTTTTTATGCATGAAAAATGCAGAATGCAATGCTAATATGAATGTTATGCAAAACTCTAGGTTCAATATAATGAGATAAAATAAGACTCGGAAACAAATAAAACTAAATAAAAATGAAAAAGAAACGATCATACCATGGTGTGTTGTCTCCCACCTAGCACTTTTAGTTAAAGTCCTTAAGTTGGACATTTGAGGAGCTTCCTGTTATGGCAGTTTGTGCTTGAACTCATCCAGAAATCTCCACCAATTTTTGGAGTTCCAGTAGCCTCCGGGGTCCCAAACAAGGCGCAGAAAGCCTTCAAGCAAGTTAAAGCAAGTGACAAGGCCCCAAGAGTGTTGATTTCTAGAGTGAATTACGGGGTCCCAAATCTTGCTTTTGCACCCGTCTTCTTGTTGAGCAATATTGTTCCAGCCGGGTGGCAAACAGTCTAAATTCTCACTGAAGCAGCCAGACAACTTCCTAGACCCATTCAGTTGAGCTCTACGCCAACCTTTGCGTTTAAATGTTGGGCACACAACCATGTTGAACCTTGCAGGATAAATCTTATCTTTGACCATCTTCTTCTTACTCTTAATGCCACAGAGAGCTCTAAGTTGACAATCCGCCTCCAGTAGCCCATATTCAAGTGGAATTAGAAAGTTAAGGGATATGAATTTTACCCACTTGAATGTTGTGAAGGATGATGGCAACTTAGGGGGAGGTGTTTCTAATGAACGTGCAAGCTCCACTCCCTTGTGCTCTTCTTCGACATTTTCCACCTCTTTGTAATCTTCAATATCATCCTCTTCCTTTTGGTGAATTTCTTCCAATTTAATCTCTTCTTCATTGTTCACCAAGGGCATGGGATGTTGTGTTTCATCTTCTTTAAACTCCATATCAAGTCCAATGGAAGAGGATTCAAATGTAGATAAGAATTCATCAATGATTGAATTCATCTCTTGATCGTCTCCTTCAAAGTCTTCAACTATGATATGCTTTGGAGGTTGTACACCCTCCTCAACATCAGCTTCAAACTTCTTTGAAGGGTGCTCTATAACTTGACTTTCCCATGGAGGTTCAGCATCTCCTAAGTCTTCAACTACTGCCTCCTCTTCTTCTTCAATAATTCTGGCTTCCTCCACTTGTTCCAATATCAAATCGTGCTGCTCACTATCCACCGGGGTGCCCAATTTCTCCTTCCTGCTACATTCTTCAGTAGATTTCCCACATGAAACCATGGGGGTTCTTTGAATGTCCGAACGTTGGAGAGGTAATCGATTTCTTTCTTGATCCAGGTATTTAAGTATGCAATCGTATTCGTCCTCGATGATTTTCTTTTCAACTATTTCTTCACCTTTAAGCACAAAATCCTCCTTATTGTCTTCTTTCACTAGTTCTTCAACCGTGCTGTCAACTTCAAGGGTGTCTACTACCTTTACCTTTAGTGCCTCCTCTAGCTCCTTATGAAGTATGGATTCACGGAGATGATCCCTTCTCTCTCGTTCCATATCAATAGTATCAGTGGAATCATGTTGCTCTTGGATTGATGGATGTTGGTGCTCTTCCATGGATGGTGGTGATGAGATGGGTGGATCATTATGTGGTTGAGATGGAAGTGCAGTGGAGCTTGAGGGTTGAATATTGGGTGTAGAAGGTTGGCCCAAGCGGGATATAAGTGCCTAAAGAGTAGAGGCGAGACTAGTGATAGAGGCAAGTTTACTTTCCATGGAGGTTTGGGATGGATAGGAGGGTTCATTTGTTGGGAGAGAAGGTTCATAACACGGAAGTGGTTCCTCTTGATAAGGATATGGAGATGGTGTATATTGAGGTGGTGGTTCTGGGTATGGTTCATATGGTGGATGGTGTGGTGAATAGGGATTGGGGTCATATGGAGGTGAATGGTGGAAAGGGGCTTGTGAGTGTGGTGGTTCAAAGTTATGTCGAAAGGATGGTCTCTGAGCACAGGGTGGGGCTTGTTGGTAGCTACTAGGCGGTCCACCAAATCTTTCAGATGGGTATGCATTGTAGAATGGTCATTGTCCATGATATCTTGGAGGGTGTTGTTGCCTAAAGGGTTGATTAGATCCTCTTGGCTCCATCCATCCTTGATTGGTCTGACCTTGATGCATATTCCTGCTGTGGTTTCTATTTCCTTCAACAAAGTTAGAACCAAACACAAAGCGAAAGGGGTGAGAATTCATAATAGTTATCAGAAATAAGGAGGAAAAAGAAGAAACAAATAAACAAGTAAAAGAAAAATATTTTTTTAAAAAATATTTACAATAACAAATAATAAGGCACACGTTTGCAATTCCCCGGCAACGGCGCTATTTTACGTTCAGATTTTTGCTAGTAAAGAATTTTATAAAAATATTCGCGTTGTAGATATAACTTCTAAACTAACAGAAATCCCTTCGTACAAAAGTTTTGGTTGTCACAAGTAACAAACCCCTTTAAAATTGATAACCGAGTATTTAAACCTCGGGTCGTCTTCTCAAGGAATTGCAGGGAGGTATGTTCTTATTATTGGCTATGAAAAAGGTAAAATTGGGGTTTTTGGAATTTGGACAATGGGCACAGGTATATTTTCAAAGCAATAAAAATAAATAAATAACTGTAAAATAAACTCTTGGCAAGGTATAAGAACTGGAAGTCCTATCCTTATCAATTGTGATGAGAATTGGATTTTAATCCCACTTAGTTAACCTTTACTAAACAAAGGAAGGTCAAGTGGACTAATTAATTTGATACCTAAAGTCCTAGTCTTTCCTTTGGAAATGCTAGAGTTATTGGAACTCAAATTAATTAACAACTCCCAATTTCAACCACTGCTTTATATGACAGCTCAAGCGTCACCAATTACTCAACCAAAGCCAAAAGGGTAACAGGAAAATCCAAATTATTTATATAAATAAAAGACAGCAATCATCAATCTGAAATACCTCAAAATCATAAATTAATAACTCAATCAAATGTAACATGGGCAGTTATAGCCAAATAAAGAAGTTGAGTTGAACATAGAAATCCATAAATTAAATTGAGAAAATAAATAAAAGGAACATTGAACCTGTAATTGAAGATGAAATAATCCTGAAGTGATAAGAAATCCTAACCCTAAAATAAATTCTAATCCTAATCCTAATCCTAAGAGAGAGGAGAGAACCTCTCTCTCTAAAAACTACATCTAAAACTAAAATTATGAATTATGAGAGCATGATCTGAAGTGTCCCCTTCATTCCTCCACTTTGCAGCCTTTAATCTGTATTTTCTGGGCTTGAAATTGGGCCGAAAATAGCCCAGGATTCGCTGTTTGCGAAATCTGCCATGCTGATTTTCGCAGATGCGACGCGTCCGCGTGGATGACGCGTTCGCGTCGCCTATCTGTACGGCCACTATGGCAAATTATATATCAAATTGAAACCCCTGACGTTAGCTGTCCAATGCAAGTGGAACCACATCATTTGAATCTCTGTAGCTCAAGTTATGGTCATTTTAGTGCGAGAGGGTCAGGCTGACAGCTTTGCAGTTTCTTCAACTTCTTGTATTCCTTCCAGTTTTGCATGCTTCCTTTCCATCCTCTAAGCCATTCTTGCCCTGTAATCCCTGAAATCACTTAAAACACATATCAAGACATCTAATGGTAATAAGAGAGGATTAAATAAAAGAAAATTAAAGCCAAAGAAGCATGTTTTCAATCATAGAACAAATTCTGAGAATGAATTGTAAAACATGCAAATCATATGAATAAATATATGAAAGATTGATAAAATCCACTCAATTAAGCACAAGATAAACCATAAAATAGTGGTTTATCAGTCAGGTATAAATCTTATGCCACTCTCTGTAATGGAGAAGCTGGGAATCATTGAGGTACAGGCTGCCACATTCTCATTAGAGATGGCAGACAAGTCAATAAGACAAGCTTATGGATTGGTAGAGGACGTGTTAGTGAAGGTTAAAGGCCTTTACATTCCTGCTGATTTCATAATCTTAGACACTGGGAAGGATGAGGATGAATCTATCATTCTTGGAAGACCCTTTCTAGCCACAGCAGAAGTTGTGATTGACGTTGACAGAGGTGAACTAGTCCTTCAATTGAATGGGGACTACCTTGTTTTTAAAGCTCAAGGATCTTCCTCTGCAACCATGGAGAGGAAGCTTGAAAAGCTTCTCTCAATACAGAGTCAAACAAAGCCCACACAATCAAACTCTAAGTTTGGTGTTGGGAGGCCACAACCAAACTCTAAGTTTGGTGTTGAACCCCCACGTTTAAACTCTAAGTTTGGTGTTGGGAGGTCCCAACAATGCTCTAAACATCTGTGAAGCTCCATGAGAGCTCACTGTCAAGCTATTGACATTAAAAAAGCGCTTATTGGGAGGCAACCCAATTTTTGTTTATCTATATTTCTATTGTTCTTTTATGTTTTATTAGGTTTATAATCATGTGGAGTCACAAAACAATTGCAAAAATTAAAAACAGAATAAAAAACAGCAGAAGAAATAGCACACTTTGGAGGAAGAGCTTATTGGCATTTAAACGCCAGTAAGGAGCATTTGGCTGGTGTTCAATGCCAGAATAGAGCATGAAGCTGGCGTTGAATGCCAGAAACAAGCAGGAGTCTGGCATTTAAATGCCAGGATTGCACCTTGAGGAAAGCTGGCGTTTAACGCCAGCAACAAGCATCAGGCTGGCGTTAAACGCCAGAAACATGCTACATTTGGGCGTTTAACGCCAGAAACAAGCTTCAGTCTGGCGTTAAACGCCAGGATTGTAGGCAGAGGGCGTTTTACATGCCTAATTGGTGCAGGGATGATTCATCCTTGACACCTCAGGATCTGTGGACCCTACAGGATCACCTCAGGATTTGTGAACCCCACAGGATCCCCACCTACCTCAACTCACCTTCTCTCCTCTTCACATAATCCAATGACACTCTTCCCCAAACACCCTTTACCAATCACCTCAATCTCTCTTCCCCATCACCTCTTCACCACTTACATCCATCCACTCTTCCCCATAAACCCCACCTACCTTCAAATTCAAAATCTCTTTCCCACCCAAACCTACCCTAAATAACCGAACCCCATTCCCTCTCCCTGCACTACATAAACCCTTCCATCCTTCTTTATTTTCACACAACACAACCCTCTCTTCTCCCCCTTGGCCGAAACCCACACATCTCTCCCTCTCCTCCATATCTTCTTCCTCTTCTACTATTCTTTCTTTTCTTTGCTCGAGGGGGAGCAACAATCTAAGTTTGGTGTGGTAAAAGCATAGCTTTTTTGTTTTTCCATAACCATTGATGGCACCTAAAGCTGGAGAAACCTCTAGAAAGAGGAAAGGGAAGATAAAAGCTTCCACCTCCGAGTCATGGGAGATGGAGAGATTCACCTCAAAAATCCATCAAGACCACTTCTATGAAGTTGTGGCCAAGAAGAAGGTGATCCCCGGAGGTCCCTTTCATGCTCAAGAAAAATGAGTATCCGGAGATCCGACATGAGATCCAAAGAAGAGGTTGGGAAGTTCTTACCAACCCCATTCAATAAGTCGGAATCTTAATGGTTCAAGAGTTCTATGCCAATGCATGGATCACTAGGAACCATGATCAAAGTATGAACCCAAACCCAAAGAATTATCTTACAATGGTTCGGGAGAAATGCTTAGATTTCAGTCCAAAGAATGTAAGGTTGGCATTCAACTTGCCTATGATGCAAGAAGATGCACGCTCCTACACTAGAAGGTTCAACTTTAATCAAAGGTTAGACCAAGTCCTCATGGACAAAGGTGTGGAAGGAGCTCAATGGAAAAGAGACTCAAAAGGCAAGCAGGTTCAACTAAAAAGACTGGACATTAAGCCTGTGGCTAGAGGATGGTTGGAGTTCATCCAACGCTCCATCATCCCCACTAGCAACCGATCCGAAGATACTGTGGATCGGGCCATCATGATCCATAGCATCATGAGTGGAGAAGAAGTAGAAGTTCATGAAGTCATCTCTCTAGAACTCTACAAAGTAGCCGAAAAGCCCTCCACCTTGGCAAGGCTAGCTTTTCCTCATCTCATTTGCCATCTGTGCTACTCAGCTGGAGTTGTCATAGAAGGAGACATCCTCATTGAAGAGGACAAGCCCATCACTAAGAAGAGAATGGAGCAAACAAGAGAAGCCATCCATGGATCTCAAGAGACGCATGAGGAAGCTCATCCTCAAGAAATCCCTGAGATACCTCAACGGATGCATTTTCCTCTAAACAACTATTGGGAACAACTCAACACTTCTCTAGAAGGATTGAGTCATGATATGAACCAATTAAGGGTGGAACACCAAGAGCACTCCATCATTCTCAATGAGATTAGAGGAGATCAAAGAGCTATGAGGAAGGAGTAACAAAGGCAAGGAAGAGACATAGAGGAGCTCAAGAACACCATTGGTCCTTCAAGGAGAAGGCTTTACCATCACTAAAGTGGACTCATTCCTTAACTTCCTGGTTCTTATCTCTCTGTTTTTCGATTTTTATGCTTTATGTTTGTCTATGTTTGTGTCTTTACTACATGATCATTAGTATTTAGTAACTATGTCTTAAGGCTATGAATAATTCCATGAATCCTTCACCTCTCTTAAATGAAAAATGTTTTTAATACAAAAGAACAAGTACATGAGTTTCGAATTCATCCTTGAAATTAGTTTAATTATATTGATGTGGTGACAATACTTTTTGTTTTCTTAATGAATGCTTGAACTGTGCATATTTTTTATCTTGTTGTTTATGAATGTTAAAATTGTTGGCTCTTGAAAGAATGATGAATAAGAGAAATGTTATTGATAATCTGAAAAATCATAAAATTGATTCTTGAAGCAAGAAAAAGCAGTGAAGAACAAAAGCTTGCGAAAAAAAAAAGAAAAAGCAAGCAGAAAAAGCCAGTAGCCCTTAAAACCAAAAGGCAAGGGTAAAAAGGATCCAAGGCTTTGAGCATCAATGGATAGGAGGGCCCAAGGAAATAAAATCCAAGCCTAAGTGGCTAAATCAAGCTGTCCCTAACCATGTGCTTGTGGCATGCAGGTCCAAGTGAAAAGCTTGAGACTGAGTGGTTAAAGTCATGATCCAAAGCAAAAAGAGTGTGCTTAAGAGCTCTGGACACCTCTAACTGGGGACTTTAGCAAAGATGAGTCACAATCTGAAAAGGTTCACCCAGTCATGTGTTTGTGGCATTTATGTATCCAATGGTAATACTGGAAAACAAAGTGCTTAGGGCCACGGCCAAGACTCATAAAATTAGCTGTGTTCAAGAATCAACATACTTAACTAGGAGAATCAATAACACTATCTGAACTCTGAGTTCCTATAGAAGCCAATCATTCTAAACTTCAAAGGATAAAGTGAGATGCCAAAACTGTTAGAAGCAAAAAGCTACAAGACCCACTCATCTAATTAGAACTAATATTCATTGATATTTTGAGATTTATAGTATATTCTCTTCTTTTAATTCTATTTGATTTTCAGTTGCTTGGGGACAAGCAACAATTTAAGTTTGGTGTTGTGATGAGCGGATAATTTATACGCTTTTTGGCATTATTTTTAAGTAGTTTTTAGTAGGATCTAGCTACTTTTAGGGATGTTTTTATTAGTTTCTATGAAAAATTCACATTTCTGGACTTTACTATGAGTTTGTGTGTTTTTCTGTGATTTCAGGTATTTTCTGGCTGAAATTGAGGGACCTGAGCAAAAATCTGATTCAGGCTGAAAAAGGACTGCTGATGTTGTTGGATTCTGACCTCCCTGCACTCGAAATAGATTTTCTGGAGCTACAAAACTCTAAAGGGCGTGCTTTTACCTGCGTTTGAAAGTAGACATCTAGGGATTTCCAGCAATATATAATGGTCCATACTTTATTCGAGTTCAGACGATGCAAACTGGCGTTCAATGTCAGTTCCATGTTGCATTCTAGAGTAAAACGCCAGAAACACGTCACAAACCAGAGTTAAACGCCAAAAACACGTTACAACTCAGCGTTTAACCCCAAGAGAAGCCTCTGCACGTGTAAAGCTCAAGCTCAGCCCAAGCACACACCAAAGTGGGCCCTGGAAGTGGATTTCTGCACTAAGACTTATTTCTGTAAACCCTAGTAACTAGTCTAGTATAAATAGGACATTTTACTATTGTATTAGACATCTTTGGTCTCAGTTTTAATCTATTGTTCATCTTAGGAGAGTATTGATCACGTTTGGGGGGCTGGCCATTCGGCCATGCCTGGACCTTGATCACTTATGTATTTTCAACGGTGGAGTTTCTACACACCATAGATTAAGGTGTGGAGCTCTGCTGTACCTCGAGTATTAATGCAATTACTACTATTTTCTATTCAATTTAGCTTATTCTTGTTCTAAGATATTCGCTGCATGTCAACATGATGAATGTGATGATCCGTGACACTCATCATCATTCTCACTTATGAACGCGTGCTTGACAACCACTTCCGTTTTACCTTAAACTGAGCGTGTATCTCTTGGATTCCTTAATTAGAATCTTCGTGGTATAAGCTAGAACCCCTTTGGCAGCCATTCCTGAGAATCCGGAAAGTCTAAACCTTGTCTGTGGTATTCCGAGTAGGATTCAGGGATTGAATGACTGTGACGAGCTTCAAACTCGCGATTGTTGGGCGTAGTGACAGACGCAAAAGAATCAATGGATTCTATTCCGACATGATCGAGAACCGACAGATGATTAGTCGTGATGTGACAGAGCATTTGCACCATTTTCACTGAGAGGATGGGAAGTGGCCATTGACAACGGTGATGCCCTACATACAACTTGCCATAGAAAGAAGTAAGAATGATTGGAGGAAGGTAGTAGGAAAGCAGAGATTCAGAAGGGACAAAGGATCTCCATACACTTATCTGAAATTTTTACCAAGGATTTACATAAGTATCTCTTTCATTTATTTTATGCTTTATTTATTATTATTTTTGAAAACCATTATAACCATTTGAATCCGCCTAACTGAGATTTACATGATGACCATAGCTTGCTTCATGCCAACAATCTCCGTGGGATCGACCCTTACTCACGTAAGGTATTACTTGGACGACCCAGTGCACTTGCTGGTTAGTTGTGCGAAGTTGTGACAAAGTGTGATTCACGTTTGAGAGCTCCAAGTCTTTGGCGCCATTGTTGATGATCACAATTTACGCGCACCATAAGGTTCCTTCTATGGCAAGCTGTGTGTTGGTGGATCACCGTTGTCAATGGCTACCATCCTTCCTCTCAGTGAAAATGGTCCAGGTGCGCTGTCACCGCACGGCTAATCATCTGTCGGTTCTCACTCATGCCAGAATAGGATCCATTGATCCTTTTTCGTCTGTCACTACGCCCAACCCTTGAGAGTTTGAAGCTCGTCACAGTCATTCAATCCCTGAATCCTACTCGGAATACCACAGACAAGGTTTAGACTTTCCGGATTCTCAAGAATCCTGCCAATGGACTCTAGCTTATACCACAAAGATTATGATTAAAGAATCCAAGAGATACTCATCAATCTAAGGTAGAACGGAGGTGGTTGTCAGGCACACATTCATAGATTGAGAATGGTGATGAGTTTCATGGATCATCACATTCATCATGGTTAAATACGAATAAATATCTTAGATAGAAACAAGCGTGTTTGAATGGAAAACAGAAGTACTTGCATTAGTTCATCGAGACACAGCAGAGCTCCTCACCACCAACAATGGAGTTTAGAGACTCATGTCATCAAAGAGTACAAAGTTTAGATCTAAAATGTCATGAGGTACAAAATAAATCTCTAAAAGTTGTTTAAATACTAAACTAGTAACCTAGGTTTATAGAAAATGAGTAAACTGAGATAGATAGTGCAGAAATCCACTTCTGGGGCCCATTTGGTGTGTGCTGGGGCTGAGACTTGAGATTTTCACGTGCCTGGGCTGTTTCTGGAGTTAAACGTCAGGTTGTAACCTGTTTTGGGCGTTTAACTCCAATTTGCAACCTGTTTCTGGCGTTTAACGCCAGAATTGAACATGGAACTAGCGTTAAACGCCAGTTTACGTTGTTTATTTTCGAGCAAAGTATGGATTATTATATATTGCTGGAATGCCCTAGATGTCTACTTTCCGACGCAATTGAGAGTGCGCCAATTGGATTCTTGTAGCTCCAAAAAATCCATTTCGAGTGCAGGGAGGTCAGAATCCAACAGCATCAGCAGTCCTTTTTCAGCCTGAATTAGATTTTTTCTCAGCTCCCTTAATTTCAGCCAGAAAATACCTGAAATCACAGAATAACGCACAAACTCATAGTAAAGTCCAGAAATATAAATTTTGCATGAAAACTAATAAAAACATACTAAAAAGTGGCTAGAACCTACTAAAAACTACCTAAAACCAATGCCAAAAGGAGTATAAATTATCCTCTCATCAGACACCAGTTCATAGTTCTTCTCATCTTCCCTACGCTCACAAATCCTATGAAATCTCCTAAGCTTTGCACAATATTCTGGGTCGGCTACAATAACACACATCAGGACTATGGAATCTATCCAATCGGCCATACTAGCAGGGACCTTTGTGGACATCTCGACAATATTCTTACAAAAAGACATATAGCAACTACAGCTACAACAAGAAAATAAAAATGGTCACTACCAAACAACTCGGACAGCAACAGAAAAGGAAGGAACAACCAACAAGCAACAGGTATGGTAGCAAAAGGGCACCCCAGGATTCACGCAAAGAAAAGAAATCAAACACCAAAAAACCCAGGGGCACCCTTTGGAGGCAGCACAGATGCAGAGAAAGAGAAACACATAGAAAAATCAAAAATCAAAATCCTAGCCCCTTCACCAAAAAGAAAAAATGGCTCAACTAAAAAAAAGTTCACCTAAGCGCCTACATTAAACAAAGCATCGAAGACAAAAAGATTGCGACTTTGAAGAAAGATAATCACCGGAAAGTTCTCAAAAAGCCCAGCAAGATTAAAACTTTGTGCAAACAGAAAGCATGCAACAGTAAAGCACGAAGAATGACGACAATTAAAAGCACAAGAAAAAGAGAAGGGGAACAAAGTAGAGCACTAACCTACAAAGAAGAAGAAGAGCGACAAACAAACACACGGCAAAAGCACGAACGGTCCACACCAACAAAGCGCCTTGAAGTTCCAGAGGAAAGGAAGAAAACTTGGGGCAAAACGAAGCAAGTGAGAAATGTAAAGGTGAAACAAAACAGAATCAAGAAAACTAAAAGAACCAAAGAATCCCTTTAAATTCAAAATTGAGGGAGGGAACGAAACGGCAAAAGAAATTAAAGCCCTATTAAAAGGCTTTGAAAGCGCTCGTTTTAACCCATACTGATGCACTCGGGAATTACGCCGCATTTAAAAGGCTTCGCGTTTTAAAATCATTAAACACGTGAAACTTGCTCGAGAAAGGGACTAATCGAATATGACTAGGAAGATGCTTGAACACGACTTCCACAAAGAGGTCGAAGCTAAGAAACGAGCAAAGCCTCACAGAAAGATCGAAGCTCAAGCAGGGGCACTGTTCATACAATGGACCGAGCTATACGGTCCGGGTGGGACGAAGACAAAAATGACCGACCTCTTGTAAGGTTGACTCGTCACGAACCTCTTCCCAAAAGAGCTCGGCCAAATCGCCATAGAGGCCTAAGCAGGCCCACAAAGGACACCACCCACCAGAAGGTGGTTGACTAAAAGATAAGGATCTCCCCCACGAAAGATAAAGATAAGATAACAAACTTATCTCAAGGGAGGTCGCTTGACAATACTATAAATACACTGGAGCACCCAGGTATAACTCATACTCCAACTCTACAAAAACCTGCACGAAGCCCATACTGACTTAAGCATCGAAGTCTCTTGCAGGTACCACCATCCCCCAGTGGTCAAGGTCTAGCCGCATCTTGGACACGGCAGCTCCGATTACACCCGAAGATCTCGTCCGAGATCGACCTCAACGTTTCAGGTAACCCTCGGAACAGGAACTATACTACCAACGGAATTATTTTTGTGAAATTTCTAACCATACAAAAATACTTAACATCAAATTTTTGGCGCCATTGCCGGGAAATTCCAATGGTGTTATATTCTTGATGATTGGATTTTTGACGGTATAGAATTGACGAATGAAATTTTGTTGCAATATAGTTTCTAAACCAACAAATAATCCTTGCATACAAAAGATTGTTTGTCACTAGTACAAACCCTTAAAATTATAAACCGAAGCATTCAAACCTCAGGTCGTTCTCCCTAGGAATTGCAATAAAGTGTCTTGTTATCGGTTATGAGTTATGTTTTGGGGTTTTGATAAGAGACATGAAAGATAAATGACAAGGAAGTAAACTAATGGCTAAAAAGGTCTTGGCAAGGGTTGGTGGTCAAGGATCTCTATCCTAATCACTAACCATAACTTGAGAATTGGCAAGGATCAATCTCATTAAATCATCCTCTAACTAGTAGTAGAGGAAAGTAAAATGAGCTATATCAATCCAAGTCCATAAGTCCTAAATATCCACTAATTGAATTAATGAGAGCTAGAGTCAATGGCTCCCAATCATCAATTACTTGGACATTAGTAACTCAAGAGTTCCTAAGTTACCTTTCCAAGCCAAGAGCACTAAAATCTACTCTAACATCCTTCCAAGCATTTCATCAAACAATTGGAAGGAATAAAAAGAAAGCATAGTAAATCAACAACAAGAACAAAATCTAATAACAACTAATTGCAAAGAATTAACAACAACAATTAAAGAAAACAAGATCTACGTGAATTACCTCAAATTGCATTAAAGGAAAATGGAAGAAGAAAGAGTGCATCAACAACAAAGTAAACAATTACAAGAATGAAATACAAAATTAGAGAGAGAAAGAGTAGAGGAAAAAGAAATTGTAAAGGAAAAGTAAATCAAAGCATGAATTAAACCTAGATCTAAGAAGAGATTAACCTAAACCTAAACCTAATTCTAGAGAAAAGTGAGAGCTTCTCTCTCTAGAAACTAACTCTAACTACTTCTAAAATTAAACTATGACTGATGATCAAAAGTATCCAAAAGTATATTGATTTCCCTTCAATCCTTGGCTTAAATAGCTTCAGAAATGAGTTGGATTTGGCCTACAAGGCTTCAAAAATGGCTGGCCACGAGTTGCATTTTAAAAAGTCACGTGCAGCATCGGTGCATACGTATACAGTGCCAGTACGTGCCTCTATATGTGATTCAACTCTGGCAAATCTTATATCATTTTGAAGCCCCGGATGTTAGCTTTCCAACGCAACTAGAACCGCCTCTTTTGGACCTCTGTAGCTCATGTTAAGATCAAATAAGTGTGCAGAGGTCGACTTGACAGCTTTTGCGATTCCTTCATTTCTTCATGAGTTCTCCATTTTTACATGGTTTTTCTTCTTTGCCTCAATCCAATCTTTGCCTCCTAAACTTGAAATCACTTAACAAACATATCAAGGCATCTAATGGAACCAAGGTAAATTGAATTTAGCTATTTTATATCCTAAAAAGCATGTTTTCACTCTTAAGCACAATTAAAGGAGAATGTACAGAACCATGCTATTTAATTGGATACATGGGAGAAAAGTTGACAAAACCCTCTAAATTCAACACAAGATAAACCCTAAAAATGGGATTTATCAATTCTTGGCTAATGTGAATATGTGAATATGTTTGCCTTTTGCTTCTTTGTTAGTTGTTGCTAGTTGTAGGACATTGCCTTCTTTAATTCTTATTAGTATTTGTTTTTGTTTTCTCTTTCACTATGAGTTCTCACCCCTTTGGCTATGAGTTTGGTTTAGACTATGTTGTAGGGAATGAAAGCTTTAATGAGGATTTGCACCAATGATTTGGAGACCAAAGGTGGGAGGAGCCCCAAGCTTATGGACAACCTTCTTGGCAACAACCTCCTCCGGATTCTTATGGGTACAATCCAACTCTTGATGCATACCAATCTAATATGTGTGATGACCCTCATTGTGGTTGTCAACCACAATCATCATATGCATATGATCCTTTCCCTCAACATAGTTCTCAACAACCATACTCACAAGCCTCATACCACCACTCACCTCCATATGATCCTAACCCATATCTACCATACCAACCACCATATGAACCATATCTAGAGCCACCACCATTCCAACACCAATACTCCCATGAACCCCAATTTTCTTATACACTACCTCAACATTTTTACTAATATGAACCACCTTCCAACTAAAGAATTGAGCATCGAACCCTCACCGGAAGTGTTTGCACTCTAGTCGCTTGGTGTTTGGGGTTGATTCTCTAAATTCTCCTCTAATCATGCTTTCCAAGATTTGTTTTTCATTTAACAATCAACAATTATTCAATGCATGCATATAAATATCATGAGGTCTTTTCATAGGTTGTAATGGGACTAGGGTCAAGGTAGGATCATATATGGTTAGGTGGACTAGAATTTGGATCTTTGATTGACTTAAGTTTTCCCACCTAACCTATATAATAACCTATACAATTAAGTGCTAACCTAACTACCCATTCTACACTTTTTTTTCACATACTCATGCATTTTCTTTCCACTTCACAACACTTATGCCTTGATTCTTGTATTACTTTAGGGCATTTTGTCTCTTTTTTATTGTTTTTCTTCTTTTTCTTTCTTTTTTCTATATTTTTTTCTTTTTTTTCTTTTCTTTTCTTTTTCACATTTATTATTTTTTTCTTTTTCTTCTTCTTTTGTTTTTCTCATTTTTTTTTCTTTCAAGCTACATACAAGAACATCAATGCGTAAGGCCTATACATTTAATCAATACATGAGTGTGTACCTAATTCCCAAATATAAAAATACAAAACACCTTTTTTATCCCAACCAATGTTCCCAAATCTCCCCAAACTTGAATAATGAACACTCTCACTAGCCTAAGCTAATCAAAGATCCAAACAAGGGACTTTTATTGTTTTCCGCTTTAGGCTTGTAATGTACTAAAATAAAGAACGATTGGGTTAAGCGTAGGCTCAAAAATTGGTTAACAATGGAGAGTAAAAGGTAAGCTATTTGGGTAAGTGAGCTAATGAAATGATGACCTCAATCATATAAGTCATTGAATACAAGAAATAATGGACATATAGAATTAGGCAAATCAAGGATCACAATCATAGGAAGAGAACAATAACACACAATAAGGGAAATAAGTGGTTATAAGATGTAACCACGTCATTAGGCTCAAAACTCACAAGCTTGTGTTCTTAGCTCAAAAACCATGTTTCAAAATAAATACTTTCAAGCAAGTTCAACAAAAATGTTTTCAAATTGGTAGGGTGCGCTAAAATAGTTTTTTGGAAAAGAAATCATCACTTTAACCAAGTAGTCCTAATAAGAAAGAAGTGGTAAAAATATATACAAATTATAACTAACATGCAACCTATCATGCAATGCAATAGCTAATCTAACATTGGTGTTGAAAAAGAAGATTGTTACCCATGGAGATCGGTCGGACGACCTCCCCACACTTGAAGATTGCACCGTCCTCGGTGCATGCACAGACGAGCAAGGTAGACGGGTTGAAACAATTGATGATATCTTCAAAAGGTTGTGAGAATGAATTGTTTGTTGCCCCATTTAAAAGCTTTTCCTTTCTTCCTTCTTGATGTCTGTTCATACCCTGGGTCGAGCTGTACGACCCAAGCTAACTGAAGACAAGTTGACCGACCTGTTCAGACCAGGACTATCCGACCTCTTCATAAAAGAGGTCGGCCAAACCGCTACAGAGGCCCAAGGAAGCCCAAACAGAAGAACACGACCCAAATCTAATGGCAGCCCAAAGCCTAGAGAGATAAGGGCAGTTTCCTCCAAAAGATAAGATGACTTCACTCAAAAGATAAGATAAGATAACTATCTTATCTCCAGAAAGGTCACTCCACACCATTATAAATATACTGGAGCACCCAGGTATAACTCATGCTCTGATTCTACTAAAAATCTACTTAATACCCTTGCTAACTTAAGCATCGGAGTCCCTTGCAGGTACCACCACCCTCCGGTGACGAAGGATCAGCACCACCACCAAGTCCAATAAGTCGGACACGGCGGCTCCGGCCACCATCATCAAGTCAGACTCAACAGCTCTAATCAGTACCGAAGATCTCGTCCGAGATCGACCTTTAGTTTCAGGTAACCCTCGGAACATTGGCGCCATTGTTGGGGACCTGGAAGTCATCCCATCATCATGGCAGACAATGTTGACAACAACCACAACTCAGATCTAGAAAAAAGAATGCCAAAGATGGACGCAGACACTACACCAAAGGAAACGTCTCAGACAAACAGAGACAAGAGCTCACCAACACACAAATCATGGAGGCACTTCAAGCTCAACAAGATCGTCTCAAACAACTCGAAAAAGAGGCTGAGCACTAGCGGGAAGCCGAAAAGGACCTTCGAAGGGAAACTAGGCGACGTAAAGAGTTAGAAGACAAACTCTTAAAACTTGAAGCAGATCTGAAGGCCAAGACTACTCGATCCAATCACAAAGATAACCCCAACAAAGATCAAGACCTATTCACCAAAGAAATTATGAAAGCTAAGGTCCCAAAGGACTTCAAAGCTCCCGACATGACCCCATACGATGGCACATCGAATCCAAGTCATCATCTCAGTAATTTCAAAAGCAGAATGTATCTCACCGATGCCTCGGATGCAATTCGATGCAAATCCTTCCCAACTACCTTGACCAAGACGGCAATTAAGTGGTTTGACAGCCTGCCCCCAAGGTCCATCTCAAACTTTGACGACTTAGCTGGAAAATTTCTTGGGAGATTCTCCATCCAGAAGGATAAAACCAAGCACGCCCCAAGTTTGTTTGGGATCAAGCAAGGAGATCGGGAATGTCTTCGCAACTACATGGAAAGATTTAACAAAGCATGTCTGGATATACAAAGTCTACCAACTGAAGCAGCCATTATGTGTCCCAAGAACGGCCTACGAGAGGGACCTTTTAGTCACTCCATATCAAATAAACATCCCACGTCTCTAAATGAAGTGCAAAAACGAGTAGAGAAGTATATCAACATGGAAGAAAGCTCTCGACTAGGAGAGACCTCAAAATCAGGATCCTTTTACTCATCCCGAGATAAGGATAAAGAGTCCAAGAAAAAAGAAGATCAGTAGGGAGAGAAGATTAAAAAATACCACTACTACACCCTTCTTCGGGTATCTCTTGTGGAAGTATACCGAGAAGTATGCCACACTGAAAAGATCCCACCACCTCGCCCACTTAAAAGCAAAAAAGGAGGCAGAAATCAGACAAAATACTACGAATACCACCGAATTTATGGACATCCCACTAACGAGTTCTTCGACTTGAAGAATGTCATAGAAAAATTGGTAATGGAGGGGAGACTAGATCGGTACTTAGCCAGTAAGACGGATGAGCCCAGAAAGAGAAGAAGAGACGAAGAGGTCGGACGAACTGAACGACCACCTCGTACCCCAGAAAGACATGTTCATATGATAAATGGAGGATTTGTAGGAGGAGGAATCTCCAAATCATCTCGCAAAAGACACCTCAAAGAACTATATCACGTCGAGGAAGGAGAAGGAGCACCCGACCTCCCTACTATTACTTTCACTAAAAAGGATGCAGCTGGCATCATCTCGGGACACAACGATCCCATGGTCATCACTATCATATTGGCCAACGGTAATCTCCACTGCACACTGGTGGAACAAGGAAGCTCGACTGACATCTTGTTCAAAACCGCCTTCGACAAACTCGGCCTGGAGAAAAAAGAGCTCAGAGCATATCCGACTAGCTTATTCGGACTAGGAGACACTCCAATCCAACCACTTGGATACATCTCACTACACGCAACCTTCAGAAAAGGAAACCGGTTAAGGACGCTCAACATAGACTACATCGTGGTCAATGTGAGTTCAGCCTACAATGCCCTAATAGGTCAGACAACGCTAAATCAGTTCGCCACAATAGTCTAGACTCCACATCTATGCATGATGTTCCCAACTACAGAAGGGATCGCTACGATAAAAGGAGACCAAAAAACAGCATGCCACTGTTACAACGAAAGTCTGAACCCCAGAGGCAAAGGAGAAGAAATCCACACCATCGAACACGGGAGAGTTCGAGGTCGGGATGAACTTCGTCCACAAACTAAAGGCGAGATAAAAAAAGTCCAGATCAAAGATGTCCCAGATAAGACAACTAATATTGGTGCAATCCTAAAAGAACATGTAAAGGAGTCCCTCATACAGTTCCTAAAAGATAATGTCGACCTCTTTGCATGGAAGGCTGCAGACATGCCGGGCATAGATCAAAACTAATGTGCCACAAGCTGGCAGTGTATCCAGAATCTCGAAAAGTACTGCAGAAGCGTAGAAAGCTCGGACCAGAAAGATTTCAAGCTGTGGATGGACAGGTACAAGATCTACTAGAGGCAGGATTCATAAGAGATGTCAAGTACCCACTATGGCTAGCCAACATCGTCTTGGTGAAAAAATCAAATGGGAAGTGGCGGATGTGCACAGATTACACCGATCTCAATAAAGCTTGCCCAAAAGATCCTTATCCACTCCCAAGTATCGACACTTTGGTGGATGCCTCCTCCAGATACAAATACCTCTCGTTCATGGACACCTATTCGGGATACAATCAAATCCTGATGTATCCACCTGATCAAGAAAAAACCTTATTCTTAACTCCAAAAGCAAACTACTGCTACGTTGTCATGCAGTTCAGACTCAAAAACACAGGAGCCACCTATCAAAGATTGATGAATAAAGTCTTCGCAGACCATGTCGGGAAACTCATGGAGGTATATGTGGACGACATGTTAGTGAAAACACAAAGCGAAGAATCATTACTGTCCAATCTCGCCCAAGTATTCAATACCATAAGAAAGCATGGCATGTGACTTAACCCTGTAAAATGCACCTTCACAGTAGAAGCTGGCAAATTCTTGGATTTCATGCTCACACAAAGAGGAATCGAAGCAAACCCGGACAAGTGCCGAGCCATACTCGATATGAAAAGCCCGACCTATGTCAAAGAAGTGCAACAGCTCAACGGGCGACTGGCAGCCTTGTCCAGATTTCTAGCCGGATCAGCCATAAGATCTCTCCCCTTCTACGCTATACTAAGGAAGAGAAAGAAGTTTGAATGGACACCAGAGTGCGAGCAAGCCTGATCGGGGTAAAACTTGTCTCTCAACAAATTCCCATTCGGCAAGTGTACCGAATTTGTCGTCAAGTAAAAACTCACAATAGAGTGAGGTCGAATCCCACAGGGATTGATTGATCAAGCAACTTTAATTAGAGGAATGATCTAGTTGAGTGAATCCATGAATAGAGTTGATAATTGCAGAAATTAAAATGGCGAGAAAGTAAATGACTGAAAGTAAATAGCAGAATTGTAAATGGGAATGGGGGAATTGCTCATAAAAGTAAATTTCAGAAAATAAAGAGAATGGGTAAGATCAGAAATGGGGAGTTCATTGGGCTTAGGAGATGTTGCATTCTCCGGATCAATTTCATTTTCATCTCTTCCTCAATCAATGCACTCATTGATCTCCTTGGCAATCTTAAGTGATTGAATCACAATTTCTTGTAATTCAATCTCTCAAATCTTGATCAATAGCCAATTCTTTGGTCAATTGCTCATGAGAAGAGATGAAGTGTGGTCACTGATTATACCACATGCACTTTCCAAATCAAATGCTTAGAGGGTTATAGCCACATACCCATCCACACTCAATTTGGTCCAGCATGAGAAAGCATTTCTAGCTAATCTCTTCATTCCTCTTTCAAGGATCCGAAGAGATCCATGTTTGAATAGCTTCTTTTCCAAGATAACTATCCAATTGGATGAAGATCGAAAGCTTTCAAGTAAAATCAAAAGGAAAGATAGAAGAAGAATAAGAAAATTAGTATTGATCCATCAAATCACAACAGAGCTCCCTAACCCAATGAAAGGGTTTTAGTTGTTCATAGCTCTAGAAATCAAAATCAAAGATGGAGAATACATGATAAAGCTAGAAGTACAAAGAAAGTAAATACAAAGAGTAGTTCTCTGTCCTAGCTCCTTCCAAAAAGCTCATCTCTCTTTCAAAACTACTCCTATATATACTACTCTTCTCAGCTTCTAGTTAGCTCTTCAAGTCTTGGGCCTCTGGATCTTTGAGCTTAAAGCAGTTCCTTTCTTCAATTGGGCTTGGCTTACTTGCAGAGAGATAGTGTGAAGTGGGCATAGACTTTAGCTCAAGACGTTAGGGGTTTTTATCATTTAGTGAAAATACAAGTTCGAGAATGTTAGTGACACTTAACATTGTCACTAACGTTGCCATGCACCCCTTTGCCTCACGTTAAAGCCCACGTTAACTGGGTTAATGTGGCTTTTAACTTTGCCTTGTTAGCCTTCGAGAACGTTAGTGACACTCAACGTTGTCACTAACGTTCAAGTGTGCCCCTTCTTGCTTCATGTTAAAGCTCACGTTAACTAGGTTAACGTGGCTTCTAATGTGGCTTTTGCCAACCTTCGAGAACGTTAGTGACACTCAACATTGTCACTAACGTTCAAGTGTGCCCCTAGGTCTCACGTTAGAGTCCACGTTAACTAGGTTAACGTGGCTTCTAACGTGGCCATTCTTAGCCATCCCAATGTTAGTGACAATGTTGAGTGTCACTAACGTTGGCTCATTCTTCATTCCTCATCGTTAGATTCCACGTTAACCAAGTTAACGTGGAAGTTAACGTGGCTCTTGGGGGTTGTGTGGTTGCTCCAACGTTAGTGACAATGTTGAGTGTCACTAATGTTGTCGACAACTCTCCATCTCTTACGTTAGCTCCCACGTTAACCAAGTTAACGTGGCTCTTTGCACCTTAGGCCAACGTTAGTGATAGTGTTGAGTGTCACTAACGTTGGCTTCTCTTCCCCCTTTAACGTTAGAGGCCACGTTAACCTAGTTAACGTGGCTTCTAACGTGGCCATTTGTGAGCAATTGCCAACGTTAGTGACAATGTTAAGTGTCACTAACTTTGGCTCAACTTCTCTTCTCCACGTTAGAGTTCACGTTAACTTGGTTAACGTGACTCTTTAACGTGGGCATTGATGGCTTTTGAGAGTATTTTTGGCAATCACTTTTCTCCTTAACTTTGCAAGTTACCTCCCATTCCTTGCTTCCTTTGGTCCTGAAATCAAGCAATAGAGTGCATCAAAGTTCTAGTCCAAGTCATGAGTAATGCTATATACAATTTTGTCATTAAAATCATGCAAAATCCACATGAAATAATGTAAAATGCACAATGTATGCTTGAATCAAGGTCTGAGTGAATATCTGCCCAAAACTAACTTATTTCCTAAGAAAATGCATGAAATTACCTAAAAACAGTAAAGAAAAGGTCAGTGAAACTGGCCAAAATTCCCTGGCATCACAACACCAAACTTAAAGCTTGCTTGTCCCTAAGCAAGTACTGGAACAAGAGAATGATGAATGGAATCTCCAGAGAAATGAGTCATTCTTGTGGAAGTCATATTACTGATTTTATGGTGGTTTCATGCATAGCAACTTAAGTTCATTCCACTACTGGCTTTTAGACCTTAATCATCTCCTAAAATACTCACTTTGTTATATCCCATGAGACCTTTATTTATTGATCCTTTTATTGTTATTTCAAGGGCTGTTTGTGTTATTTAGGCTAAGTGTTTTGTAAGGGGGCAACTCTTTAGGATAAGCTTTCAGCCAACACTCCCAAACCAGTTGGTTCAAGGTGCTAGGTGTTGAAGCACCCCTAAGGACTTACTTACTCAAGTCTCTCCCCCATACATACACACCACAGGCATATAGTTTATTTATTTTCTTTCCTTCAGACCTTGGTGTCCAGCACCTCTTTGGGTTACTAAATGCTCTGTGGTGAGGGTTACTCTTGATAGTGGATTTTCAGCTGATAATCCCGGGTTAGTTAACCCAAGTTACCAGATGATGAAGCACCCCAAAGAGCTTATTCATCCAAGTAGATCCCTCACACAGGAGCACCACAGACACATGTCTTAGGGTAAACCATTAGTGCCTAGCCTTATTGCTTACTCTTTTTCTTTTGTTTTCCACTTCCATTGTTCTTTCCCTTTTCTCTTATTAGGATCTTGTTGTTATCTTAGTCTCATGGGTATATCAAAAGTAAAGCATTCAGGATAGATAGTTGTAATCCTAACCTTGTGGTTGAACCAACTTAGCTAACTTATGACTACCCCCAAAGATTCATGAATGCACTTCCACATTATGAACTCTACTCTGGTCTTTCAAAACATAAACATTCTCTTCTTCATACAAATAGACAAGCTTACAAGTAAATAAGGGAAAGAAGCAGTGACACTTAAACCAGAGTTCATGGACCTAAGCAATAAGAGCATTAAGATGCAGAATTGAAAATGTTCAAACTAACATGGAAGCATGTTCTATTCCATACAAGATCTTCCTTATTTAAAGCATAGAAAAAGAAATGGAGTAACGAAGGAACTCCACCACCTTTTACTTTTGTGGCCGTCCTTGCTCTTTTCCTTATAAAGATGAAATAGAAGAGTAAGAACTACTTTTATAAAGGAAACAAAAATGCTTTAACATCTACAGCTTGAATAATAAAAGAATTTGTTTATTCCTGAATTCCACTAACTGACTAACTGTGTATCTTCATATGCAAATTGGTGGCACCATAGGGTGACACCAAACTTAGTTTGGAGCACTGTGATGAAAAGTTGTGTTCAAAGCTTTAAGAATAATGCTTTGAACACCAAACTTGTTCTTTACTATATTCTGCATATAAAAATTTCACACGTGTTTGTCAATTTTTGGTTGGAATTCATGAATATTGATTTATTCACTACTTCTGAAAGCATGTAAACATGGGTTGCCTCCCATGAAGCGCTTCTTTAGCGTCACTAGCTTGACGTTACCCCCTTATTATGGTGGTTGGTAATGCTTGAAGTCCTCTCCTCTGGCAGTGGACTTGTATCCATTGGTTGTATCAATGATCTCTACATGCTCCAAGGAGAGAACTCTGTTGATGGTGAAGACCTTAGGTAGCTGAGATGGTACAGTGGGGAGATTAGGGGGGATATTTGTGAAGTAGGCTGAGATTACTTTATCCCCTGGAGAGAAATCTTCCGTAGGAATCTTCTTGTTCCGCCACCCCCTTGGTACCTTCTTCTTTGCCCCTGGTGCTGTTTTCTTACTCCTGGTAGCCACCTTCTTTGATGAGCTTTTGTTAATGTCCTCACAAACTTCTGGTGGCTTAGGTTCCTCCAATTTTTCCTTGACCTGTGGCACTTGCTGCTGGCCTTGTCCATCAACCCAGTGAATCTCAGGATGAGCTAGTTGTGCTTCAGTGCTTGCTTCTTCCTTTAGTATCTCATGATGCCCTTTGCTCGGTTCTTTATCCTCTTCATCTTTTTCCAGTGAGAGTTCGAAAACACTGAAGCTCAGTTGTTCATCATGGATCCTTAATATTAGCTCTCCTTTCTCCACATCTATGAGTGCTCTAGCAGTAGCTAGAAATGGTCTCCCCAATATGATTGGGTGCAGGTGACTCTCTTCCATGTCCAGGATGACAAAGTCTGTTGGGAGAAAGTATTTTCCAACTTTGAGCAACACGTTTTCCACCATTCCTACTGCTTGCTTTTGAGTCTTGTCAGCCAGCCTTATGACTACATCTGTAGGTAGTATCTCATTGATCTACAGCCTTTTTACCAGGGATAGGGGTATTAAGTTGATGCTTGCTCCCAAATCGTAAAGTGCTCTATCAAAATTTGTTTCCCCTATAGCACAAGGGACATGAAAACTCCCTGGGTTTTTTCTTTTCGCAGGCAATTGTGTTTGAATGAGGGTGCTGCAATCCTTGTTCATCACTATAGTCTGGCCCCCCTTGAGTGAGCTCTTCCTGGGAAGTAGTTCCTTCATATACTTGATGAATGCTGGCATTTGCTGAATGACCTTGATGAATGGTATGTTCACTGGTGGACGAAATTGTGATCCTTATTCTTTAAGTTGCACTCCTTGTAAAATTATGGAATTTGAAATTGGCACGAGTGAACACAACTCCGTTCAACTAACCAGCAAGTGTACTGGGTCGTCCAAGTAATAAACCTTACGTGAGTAAGGGTCGATCCCACAGAGATTATTGGTATGAAGCAAGCTATGGTCACCTTGTAAATCTCAGTTAGGCAGATAAAATTATGGAATTTAGAAAATCAAATAATAAAAAGAAATAATAAAAGGGATACTTATGCAAATTCATTGGTAGGAATTTCAGATAAGCATATGGAGATACTGTATGGCTCAAGGATGCCTACTTTCCTACTGCTTCAACTCAATCTTTCTTACTCCTTTCCATGGCAAGCTGTGTATAGGGGTTCACCGTTCGACGATGGCTACTTTCTATCCTCACGGGAAAATGGTCCTCTGCGGCTGTCACTCGCATGGCTAGTCGTCTGGAGGCATCACCTGGCCGAAGGCTACATCCCATCCTCGCAGTGAAAACTACGCTCACGCGCTCTGTCACAGCACGGCTAATCACTGGTTGGTTCCCGCGCCTACTGGAATAGAATCCCTTGATTCTTTTGCGTCTGTCACTAACGCCCAGCACTTGCGAGCCTGAAGCACGTCACAGTCATTCATTACCGGAATCCTACTCGGAATACCACAGACAAGGTTAGACTTTCCGGATTCCCAGGGTCCTACTCGGAATACCATAGACAAGGTGAGACTTTCCGGATCCTCATAAATGCCGCCATCTATCTAGCTTATACCACGAAGATTCTGTTGAGGAATCTGAGAGATACACATTCAAGCTCGGTTGCATGTAGAACGGAGGTGGTTGTCAATCACGCGCGTTCATAATTGAGAATGATGATGAGCGTCACATAATCATCACATTCATCATGTTCTTGGGTGCGAATGAATATCTTGGAATAAGAATAAGATAGAATTGAATAAAAGAAAATAGAATTGCATTAATACTTGAGGTACAGCAGAGCTCCACACCCTTAATCTATGGTGTGCAGAAACTCCACCGTTGAAAATACATAAGTTAAAGGTTCAGGCATGGCCGAATGGCCAGCCCCCATGATCTGAGAACTATGCGTCCAAAGATGTCAAATACATTAGTTAAATGTTCTATTTATAATAAACTAGCTCCTAGGGTTTACATGAGTAAGTAATTGATGCATAAATCCACTTCCGGGGCCCACTTGGTGTATGTTTAGGCTGAGCTTGATCAATCCACGAGCTGAGGCTTCTCTTGGAGTTGAACTCCAAGTTATGACGTGTTTTGGGCGTTCAACTCCGGATCATGACGTTTTTCTGGCGTTTAACTCCAGACAGCAGCATGTACTTGGCGTTCAACGCCAAGTTACGTCATCAATTTCCGAATAAAGTATGGACTATTATATATTGCTGGAAAGCCCTGGATGTCTACTTTCCAACGCCGTTAAGAGCGCGCCAATTGGAGTTCTGTAGCTCCAGAAAATCCATTTCGAGTGCAGGGAGGTCAGATTCCAACAGCATCAGCAGTCCTTTTGTCAGCCTTTTTCAGAGTTTTGCTCAAGTCCCTCAATTTCAGCCAGAAATTACCTGAAATCACAGAAAAATACACAAACTCATAGTAAAGTCCAGAAATGTGAATTTAACATAAAAACTAATGAAAATATCCCTAAAAGTAGCTTAAACTTACTAAAAACTACCTAAAAACAATGCCGAAAAGCGTATAAATTATCCGCTCATCACAACACCAAACTTAAATTGTTGCTTGTCCCCAAGCAACTGAAAATCAGATAGGATAAAAAGAAGAGAATATACTATAAATTCCAGAATATCAATGAATATTAATTATAATTAGATGAGCGGGACTTGTAGCTTTTTGCTTCTGAACAGTTTTGGCATCTCACTTTTTCCTTTGAAGTTTAGAATGATTGGCTTCTCTAGGAACTTAGAATTTCGGATAGTGTATTGACTTTCCTAGTTAAGCATGTTGATTCTTGAACACAGCTACTTTTATGAGTCTTGGCCGTGGCCCTAAGCACTTTGTTTTCCAGTATTACCACCGGATACATAAATGCCACAGACACATAACTGGGTGAACCTTTTCAGATTGTGACTCAGCTTTGCTAGAGTCCCCAGTTAGTGGTGTCCAGAGCTCTTAAGCACACTCTTTTGCTTTGGATCACGACTTTAACCACTCAGTCTCAAGTTTTTCACTTGGACCTTCATGACACAAGCACATGGTTAGGGACAGCTTTGATTTAGCCGCTTAGGCCTGGATTTAATTTCCTTGGGCCCTCCTATCCATTGATTCTCAAAGCCTTGGATCCTTTTTACCCTTGCCTTTTGGTTTTAAGGGCTATTGGCTTTTTCTACTGCTCCTTCTTTTTTTTTTCTATTTTTTTTGCCATTTTTTTTCAAATTTTTTTTCGCAAGCTTCTTCTTTTTCACTGCTTTTTTTTGCTTCAAGAATCAATTTCATGATTTTTCAGATCCTCAATAACATTTCTCTTTGTTCATCATTCTTTCAAGAGCCAACAATTTTAACATTCATAAACAACAAGATCAAAAGACATATGCACTGTTCAAGCATTCATTCAGAAAACAAAAAGTATTGTCACCACATCAATATAATTAAACTAAATTCAAGAGCTATTTTCGAATTTTATGTACTTCTTGTTCCTTTGAGTTAAAACATTTTTCATTTAAGAGAAGTGAAGGATTAATGGATTTTATTCATAGCTTTAAGGCATGGTTACATACTAATGATAATGAAATAAAGACACAAAACATAGATAAACACAATATTAAAAACCGAAAAACAGAAAGAAATAAAGAACAAGGAATGAATCCACCTCTAGTGGCGTCTTCTTCTTGAAGGTCCAACAATGTCCTTAAGCTCTTCTATGTCCCTTCCTTGCCTTTGTTGCTCCTCCCTCATTGCTCTTTGATCTTCTCTTATTTCTTGGAGAATGATGGAGTGCTCATGATGTTCCACCCTTAATTGTTCCACATTGTGGCTCAAACCTTCTAAAGAAGTGTTGAGTTGCTCCCAATAGTTGTTTGGAGGAAAGTGCATCCCTTGAGGCATCTCAGGGATTTCTTGATGATGAGCTTCCTCATGCACCTCTTGAGAACCGTGAGGGGCTTCTCTTGCTTGCTCCATCCTCTTATTGGTGATGGGCTTATCCTCTTCAATGGAGATGTCTCCTTCTATGACAACTCCAGCTGAGTAACATAGATGGCAAATAAGGTGAGGAAAAGCTAACCGTGCCATGGGTGAAGGCTTGTCGGCTATTTTGTAGATTTCATTGGAGATGACCTCATGAACTTCTACTTCCTCTCCAATCATGATGCCATGAATCATGATGGCCCGATCCACAGTAACTTCAGATCGGTTGCTAGTAGGAATGATGGAGCGTTGAATGAACTCCAACCATCCTCTAGCTATAGGCTTGAGGTCCAGTCTTCTTAGTTCGACTGGCTTGCCTTTGGAGTCTCTCTTCCATTGAGCTCCTTCCACACATATGTCCATAAGGACTTGGTCCAACCTTTGATCAAAGTTGACCCTTCTAGTGTAGGGGCGTTCATCTCCTTGCATCATGGGCAAGTGAAACGCCAACCTTACATTTTCCGGACTGAAATCCAAGTATTTCCCCCGAACCATTGTGAGATAATTCTTTGGACTCGGGTTCATACCTTGGTCATGGTTCCTAGTGATCCATGCATTGGCATAGAACTCTTGAACCATTAAGATTCCGACTTGTTGCATGGGGTTGGTTAAGACTTCCCAACCTCTTCTTCAGACTTCATGTCGGATCTCCGGATACTCATTTTTCTTGAGCTTGAAAGGGACCTCAAGGATCACCTTTTTCTTTGCCACAACATCATAGAAGTGGTCTTGATGGCTCTTGGAGATGAATCTTTCCATCTCCCATGACTCGGAGGTGGAAGCTTTTGTCTTCCCTTTTCCTTTTCTAGAGGATACTCCGGCCTTAGGTGCCATTGGTAATGGAAAAACAAAAAAAAGCTTATGCTTTTACCACACCAAACTTAAAATATTGCTCGCCCTCGAGCAAGAGAAGAAAGAAGAGAAGAAGAAGAAGAAGAAAATATGGTAGAGAAGGGGGAGTGGTAGGTTCGGTTTAGGTGAAGAAGAAGGGGTTTGTGTTGTGTGAAAATGAAGTAGAAAGGAAGGGTATTTATAGGGAGAGGGAGGAGGTATGTTCGGCCATTTTGGGTGGGAATGGGTGGGAAATTGGTTTTGAATTTTTGAAGGTAGGTGGGGTTTATGGGGAAGAGTGGATGGATGTGAGTGGTGAATGGGGTAATTGGGAAGAGGAATTGAGGTGATTGGTGAAAGTTGTTGGGAAGTGTGACATGGGGAAGAGTGAATTTAGATTAGGAGAGTGTGATTAGGATTAAGAGGGAAGGTGGGAATATGGTAGGTGGGGATCCTGTGGGGTCCACAGATCCTGAGGTGATCCTGTGGGGTCCACAAATCCTGAGGTGTCAAGGAATTCCATCCCTGCACCAAATAGGCTTGTAAAATGCCTTTGTGCATCATTCTGGCGTTTAAACGCCCATTGGTGCACATTCTGGGCGTTCAACGCCCATGTAAAGCATGTTTCTGGCGTTGAACGCCAGTTTCATGCTTGTTACTGGCGTTCAGCGCCAGTTTTTCCTCTCTGGGCACATTCCTGGCGTTCAGCGCCAGAATGTTGCTTGTTTCTGGCATTCAGCGCCAGAATGGTGCTCTGTTCTGGCGTTGAACGCCAGCCAAATGCACCTTACTGGCGTTGAACGCCAGCCTGTGCGTCCTCCAGGGTGAAAATTTTTTTCTTCTGCTGTTTTTGATTCTGTTTTTAATTTTTATGATTTTTTCGTGACTCCTCATGATCATGTACCTAATAAAACACAAAATAACAATAAAATAGTATAAAATAGAAAATAAAATTGGGTTGCCTCCCAACAAGCGCTTCTTTAATGTCAATAGCTTGACAGTGGCTCTCATGGAGCCACAAGGTGATCAGGTCAATGTTGTATAGTTGTCCACACCAAACTTAGAGTTTGGATATGGGATCTTAACACCAAACTTAGAGTTTGGTTGTGGCCTCACAACACCAAACTTAGAGTTTGACTGTGTGGGCTCTTCTTGACTCTGAACTGAGAGAAGTTCTTCATGCTTACTCTCTTCTGTCACAGAGGGATGGCCATGTGCCTTAAACACAAGGTAGTCCCCATTCAATTGAAGGACTAATTCACCTCTATTGACATCTATCACAGCTCCTACTGTGGCTAGGAAAGGTCTTCCAAGGATGATGCAATCATCCTCTTCCTTCCTAGTGTCTAAGATTATGAAATCAGCAGGGATGTAAAGGCCTTCAACCTTTACTAACACGTCCTCTACTATTCCATAAGCTTGTCTCATTGACTTGTCTGCCAGTTGTAATGAGAACAAGGCAGGTTGTACCTCAATGATCCCCAGCTTCTCCATTACAGAGAGTGGCATTAGATTTATCCCTGACCCCAGATCACACAGAGCTTTTTCAAAGATCATGGTACCTATGGTACAAGGTATTAAGAACTTGCCAGGATCTTGTTTCTTTTGAGGTAGAATTTTCTGAATCCAAGTATCCAGTTCATTAATGAGCAAGGGAGGTTCACTTTCCCAAGTCTCATTACCAAATAACTTGGCATTCAGCTTCATGATAGCTCCTAAATATTGAGCAACTTGCTCTCCAATTACATCTTCATCCTCTTCAGAGGATGAATAGTCTTCAGAGCTCATGAATGGCAGAAGGAGATTCAATGGAATCTCTATGGTCTCTATATGAGCCTCAGATTCCTTTGGATCCTTAATAGGAAACTTCTTCTTGCTTGAGGAACGTCCCAGGAGGTCTTTCTCACTAGGATTTTCGTCCTCCTCCTCCCTTGTGCATTCGGCCATATTGACTATGTCAATGGCCTTGCACTCTCCTTTTGGATTTTCTTCTGTATTGCTTGGGAGAGTACTGGGAGGAGTTTCAATGACTTTCTTACTCAGCTGGCGCACTTGTGCCTCCAGATTTCTAATGGAGGATCTTGTTTCACTCATGAAACTGAAAGTGGCCTTTGACAGATCAGAGACTACATTGGCTAAATTAGAAGTGTTTTGTTCAGAATTCTCTGTCTGTTGCTGAGAAGATGATGGATATGGCTTGCTATTGCCCAGCCTATTACGTCCACCATTGTTAAAACCTTGTTGAGGTTTTTGTTGATCCTTCCATGAGAAATTTGGATGATTTCTCCATGATGAGTTATAGGTGTTTCCATAAGGTTCACCCATGTAATTAACCTCTGCCATGGCAGGGTTCTCAGGATCATAAGCTTCTTCAGAAGCTGCCTCTCTAGTACTGTTGGATGCATGTTGCCATCCATTCTGATTTTGAGAGATCATGTTGACCTGTTGAGTCAACACTTTGTTCTGAGCCAATATGGCATTCAGAGTATCAATTTCAAGAACTCCTTTCTTTGAGGTATCCCATTGTTCACGGAATTCCTCTCAGAAGTGTACATGAATGGTTGTTTGCAACCATGTCAATGAGCTCTTGAGCCTCTTCAGGCGTTTTCTTCAGGTGAATAGATCCACCTGCAGAATGGTCCAATGACATTTTCGAAAATTCAGAGAGACCATAATAGAATATATCTAAAATGGTCCATTCTGAAAACATGTCAGATGGACATCTTTTGGTCAGCTGCTTGTATCTTTCCCAAGCTTCATAGAGGGATTCACCATCTTTTTGTTTGAAGGTTTGAACATCCACTCTCAGCTTGCTCAGCTTTTGAGGAGGAAAGAATTTATCCAAGAAGGCAGTGACTAGCTTATCCCATGAGTCCAGGCTATCCTTAGGTTGTGAATCCAACCATATTCTAGCTCTGTCTCTTACAGCAAAAGGGAAAAGCATGAGTCTGTAGACTTCAGGATCAACTCCATTCGTCTTTACAGTCTCACAGATCTGCAAGAACTCAGTTAAAAACTGGTAAGGATCTTCAGATGGAAGTCCATAAAACTTGCAGTTTTGTTGCATTAAAGCAACTAGCTGAGGTTTCAGCTCAAAGTTATTGGCTCCAATGGTAGGAATGGAGATGCTTCTTCCATCAAACTTGGACGTTGGCTTTGTGAAGTCACCAAGCATTCTCCTTGCATTATTATTATTATTTTCGGCTGCCATCTCCTTCTCTTGTTCGAAAATTTCTGAAAGGTTGTTTCTGGATTGTTGTAATTTAACTTCTCTTAATTTTCTCTTCAGAGTCCTTTCAGGTTCTGGATCAATTTCAACAAGAGTGCCTTTATCCTTGTTCCTGCTCATATGAAAGAAAAGAAAACAAGAAAAGAAAAGGAATCCTCTATGTCACAGTATAGAGATTCCTTTATGTTAGTAGAAAAAGAAGGGGGTAGAAGAATGAAGACGGATGGATTCGGATTTATGGATGAAGAGAGGTGGAGAGAAGTGTTAGTAATTAAATAATTAAATAGAAGAGAAAAAAAAGAAGGAAAATTTCGAAAATAATTTTTGAAAAAGAGTTAGTGATTTTCGAAAATTAGAGATAATTGTAATTGAATTTAAAATTTGAAATAATTAATTAATTAAAAAGAATTTTTGAAAAGAGAGAGATATTTTTCGAAAATAGAAGAGGGAGAATTAGTTAGGTGGTTTTGAAAAAGATAAGAAACAAACAAGAAGTTAGTTAGTTGATTGAATAAGGTTTGAAATCAAAATTTAAAAAGATAAGAAGATAAGAAATTAGATAAGATATTTTGAAATCAAATTTTGAAAAAGATAGAATTTTTTGAAAAAGATCAAATAAAAGATAAAAAAATTTAATTCAAAAATTTTGAAATTATTTACTTCACTAACAAGAAACTACAAAATAAGATTCTAGAACTTAAAGATTGAACCTTTCTTAACAAGAAAGTAACAAACTTCAAATTTTTGAACCAATCACATTAATTATTAGTGAATTTTCGAAAATATGATGTAAAGATAAGGAAAAGATTTTGAAAATAATTTGAAAAATATTTTTGAAATTTTTGAAAATGATAGAAAAATAAAAAAGATATGATTTTTGAAAAAAAAGATTTTAAAAAGATAAGATTTTTAAAATTGAACTTTTGACTTGACTTGTAAGAAACAACTAATTTTAAAAATTTTTGACCAAGTCAACCCAAAATTTCGAAAATTTGGAGGGAAATAAGGAAAAGATAATTTTTTTGATTTTTGAATTTTTTAGAGATGAGAGAGAAAAACAACAAAAATACTCAATGCATGAAATTTTTAGATCAAAACAATGAATGCATGCAAGAATGCTATGAATGTCAAGATGAACACCAAGAACACTTTGAAGATCATGATGAACATCAAGAACATAATTTTGAAAAATTTTTGATGCAAAGAAAACATGCAAGACACCAAACTTAGAAATCTTTAATGCATGGAAAATATGAATGCAAAGATGCACATGAAAAACAAGAAAAGACACAAAACAAGAAAACATCAAGATCAAACAAGAAGACTTAGCAAGAACAACTTGAAGATCATGAAGAACACTATGAATGCATGGAGTTTTCGAAAAATACAAGAAAAATTTTTAAAGCATGCAATTGACACCAAACTTAAAAATTGACTCAAGACTCAAGCAAGAAACACAAAATATTTTTGATTTTTATGATTTTCTAATTTTTTTTTGTATTTTTATTAATTTTTTTCGAAAATATAGTTTGGAAAACGAAAAATAAAAAGAAAAAATTTGAAAAAGATTTTTGAAAAGAAAATTACCTGATCTGAGCAACAAGATGAACCGTCAGTTGTCCATACTCGAACAATCCCCGGCAATGGCGCCAAAAACTTGGTGGACGAAATTGTGATCCTTATTCTTTAAGTTGCACTCCTTGTAAAATTATGGAATTTGAAATTGGCATGAGTGAACACAACTCCGTTCAACTAACCAGCAAGTGTACTGGGTCGTCCAAGTAATAAACCTTACGTGAGTAAGGGTCGATCCCACAGAGATTGTTGGTATGAAGCAAGCTATGGTCACCTTGTAAATCTCAGTTAGGCAGATAAAATTATGGAATTTAGAAAATCAAATAATAAAAAGAAATAATAAAAGGGATACTTTTGCAGATTCATTGGTAGGAATTTCAGATAAGCATATGGAGATACTGTATGGCTCAAGGACGCCTACTTTCCTACTGCTTCAACTCAATCTTTCTTACTCCTTTCCATGGCAAGCTGTGTATAGGGGTTCACCGTTCGACGATGGCTACTTTCTATCCTGACGGGAAAATGGTCATCTGCGGCTGTCACTCGCATGGCTAATCGTCTGGAGGCATCACCTGGCCGAAGGCTACATCCCATCCTCGCAGTGAAAACTACGCTCACGCGATCTGTCACAGCACGGCTAATCACTGGTTGGTTCCCGCGCCTACTGGAATAGAATCCCTTGATTCTTTTGCGTCCGTCACTAACGCCCAGCACTTGCGAGTCTGAAGCACGTCACAGTCATTCATTACCGGAATCCTACTCGGAATACCACAGACAAGTTTAGACTTTCCGGATTCCCAGGATCCTACTCGGAATACCACAGACAAGGTGAGACTTTCCGGATCCTCATAAATGCCGCCATCTATCTAGCTTATACCACGAAGATTCTGTTGAGAAATCTGAGAGATACACATTCAAGCTCGGTTGCATGTAGAACGGAGGTGGTTGTCAATCACGCGCGTTCATAATTGAGAATGATGATGAGCGTCACATAATCATCACATTCATCATGTTCTTGGGTGCGAATGAATATCTTGGAATAAGAATAAGATAGAATTGAATAAAAGAAAATAGAATTGCATTAATACTTGAGGTACAGCAGAGCTCCACACCCTTAATCTATGGTGTGCAGAAACTCCACCGTTGAAAATACATAAGTTAAAGGTTCAGGCATGGCCGAATGGCCAGCCCCCATGATCTGAGAACTATGCATCCAAAGATGTCAAATACATTAGTTAAATGTTCTATTTATAATAAACTAGCTCCTAGGGTTTACATGAGTAAGTAATTGATGCATAAATCCACTTCCGGGGCCCACTTGGTGTATGTTTGGGCTGAGCTTGATCAATCCACGAGCTGAGGCTTCTCTTGGAGTTGAACTCCAAGTTATGACGTGTTTTGGGCGTTCAACTCCGGATCATGACGTTTTTCTGGCGTTTAACTCCAGACAGCAGCATGTACTTGGCGTTCAACGCCAAGTTACGTCGTCAATTTCCGAATAAAGTATGAACTATTATATGTTGCTGGAAAGCCCTGGATGTCTACTTTCCAACGCCGTTGAGATCGCGCCAATTGGAGTTCTGTAGCTCCAGAAAATCTATTTCGAGTGCAAGGAGGTCAGATTCCAACAGCATCAGCAGTCCTTTTGTCAGCCTTTTTCAGAGTTTTGCTCAAGTCCCTCAATTTTAGCCAGAAATTACCTGAAATCACAGAAAAACACACAAACTCATAGTAAAGTCCAGAAATGTGAATTTAACATAAAAACTAATGAAAACATCCCTAAAAGTAGCTTAAACTTACTAAAAACTACCTAAAAACAATGCCAAAAAGCGTATAAATTATCCGCTCATCATTCACATTCAAAGATGCAAACGAGTCTAAGAACCTTGAGTACATTCTCTTTCCCACAGCAACCTTTAGCAGTTGAGGAAATGGTGCATATAGTCTTAGCAGCTCCTGTTGTGAGATTTCTGGTTCTTGTTGGTCTTTCTTCTCCTTCTCTACTAAGGTATTTTCAGGTTGTTCTGACAGCTTGCTTGGCTTGTCTTCAGTCTCTTTGTCATTTGTAGTGACCATATTGCAGTCTTCCCATCTTACTTTCTTCGCTTCACCTCTCGGATTCTTCTCCGTGTCACTTGGGAAGCTATCAGTGGGTCTGGGCATCTTCTCAGACAAATATTTCACTTGGGATTCCAGCTTCTTGATTGCTTCCCCCCGATTCTTCATACTGGCTCTCACCTCCTCTTTGAACACCTTATTGTCTTGAATGTCTTTGCATATGCTTTCAAGTAAGGTTTCAATCTTTGAGATTCTGTCATCAAATGATGGTATGTTGGGGGTAGAGGTAGAAGAGTGAGATGTATTACTGTGGTTTTGTTGGTATGTCCTCTGTGTGAATTGTTGGGGAGCTGTGTTGTTGGGGTTGTGACGTCTCTGATCTTGGCCTTGGTCTTGTTGATTCCCCCACCCAAAGTTTGGGTGATTCCTCCATCCAGGGTTGTAGGTCTTGGAGTATGGATCATGGTTGTATCTAGGTGAATTCCCAATGTAGTTGGCTTGCTCCTGAGTGCCTTCTTCCTCTTCACTTGCTTCCTCTTGAGTTGAAGTGGTGATTGCTGCCACTTGACTTCTCTCCATCTTCTTGGTGAGGTCAGCTAGCTGCTTGGTGATGAGCTTGTTTTGAGCAAGCAGAGCATCTACATTGTTCAGCTCCATTACCCCTCTAGTGTTCCCTCTTTCGGAAGCATAGAAGTAGTCATTCTCATCTACAGTTTCAATGACATCTATGGCTTCCTCAATGGTCTTCTTCTTGTTCAAAGAACCTCCGGATGAATGGTCTACGACCTTCTTAGATTCATATGACAGTCCTTCATAGAAGATGTGCAGCTGCACCCATTCATTGAACATATCAGATGGACATCTCCTTGTTAGGTCTTTAAACCTCTCCCATGCTTCATATAGAGTCTCACCATCTTGTTGCCTGAAAGTTTGGACCTCAGCTCTCAACCGATTGACTCGTTGAGGGGGGTAAAATCTTGCTAAGAACTTGTTCATAACATCATCCCAAGTTGTCAAGCTCTCCTTTGGAAAAGACTCCAACCACTTGGTTGCCTTGTCTCTGAGAGAGAATGGGAACAACAACAGTCTATAGACGTCTGGTTGAACGCCATTGGACTTCACTGTGTCACATATTCTCAGGAAGGTGTTTAAGTGTTGGTTGGGGTCTTCTTGGACACCTCCTCCGAACGAGCAATTGTTCTGAACAAGGGTGATGAGCTGTGGCTTTAGTTCAAAGTTGTTGGCATGGATGGTTGGTTTTTGGATGCTACTTCCGCAATTCCTTGGGTTTGGGTTGATGTAAGAGCCCAAGACTCTTCTATCTTCCCCACCAGGATTTGCTCTACCTCCTTCACCATGGTTGTGCACCTCTTCCTCACGATGGTCTTCCATGGTTGTTTCAAAGTATTCTTCACAGTTTTCCTCCTCTTCTTCAGCACCCACTACACGTTTTTCTTTTGCCTCCCTTCTTAATCTTAAGAAGGTTCTCTCAGGTTCAGAATCAAAGGAAGTTGAAGCTCCGCTTCTTCTCCCTGTCATACAACCAACAGATTACAAGCAAGAAAAGCAATGCAGAAAGTATCTTGTTAGAATAGCTTGTTAATGTCAGTGATGCAATATATCAAACAGTTAGTGGGTTAGTGAACTGAATTGTAAATAGCAAAGAAAAACTCAGAAACAGGGGAGGGGAAGAATTAAACTAAGACGAAAAGCAAATTAACCAAACAGAAAATTAAATCAAACAAAATACAAATGCTCAATCTAGTGATCCTCTAATGTAATCATTGTCGATGCACAATCAATCCCCGGCAACGGCGCCATAAACTTGATCGGGGTAAAACTTGTCTCTCAACAAATTCCCATTCGGCAAGTGTACCGAATTTGTCGTCAAGTAAAAACTCACAATAGAGTGAGGTCGAATCCCACAGGGATTGATTGATCAAGCAACTTTAATTAGAGGAATGATCTAGTTGAGCGAATCCATGAATAGAGTTGATAATTGCAGAAATTAAAATGGCGAGAAAGTAAATGACTGAAAGTAAATAGCAGAATTGTAAATGGGAATGGGGGAATGGCTCATAAAAGTAAATTTCAAAAAATAAAGAGAATGGGTAAGATCAGAAATGGGGAGTTCATTGGGCTTAGGAGATGTTGCATTCTCCGGATCAATTTCATTTTCATCTCTTCCTCAATCAATGCACTCATTGATCTCCTTGGCAATCTTAAGTGATTGAATCACAATTTCTTGCAATTCAATCTCTCAAATCTTGATCAATAGCCAATTCCTTGGTTAATTGCTCATGAGAAGAGATGAAGTGTGGTCACTGATTATACCACATGCACTTCCCAAATCAAATGCTTAGAGGGTTATAGCCACAAACCCATCCACACTCAATTTGGTCCAGCATGAGAAAGCATTTCTAGCTAATCTCTTCATTCCTCTTTCAAGGATCCGAAGAGATCCATGTTTGATTAGCTTCTTTTCTAAGATAACTATCCAATTGGATGAAAATCGAAATCTTTCAAGTAAAATCAAAAGGAAAGATAGAAGAAGAATAAGAAAATTAGTATTGATCCATCAAATCACAACAGAGCTCCCTAACCCAATGAAAGGGTTTTAGTTGTTCATAGCTCTAGAAATCAAAATCAAAGATGGAGAATACATAATAAAGCTAGAAGTACAAAGAAAGTAAATACAAAGAGTAGTTCTCTGTCCTAGCTCCTTCCAAAAAGCTCCTATCTCTTTCAAAACTACTCCTATATATACTACTCTTCTCAGCTTCTAGTTAGCTCTTCAAGTCTTGGGCCTCTGGATCTTTGAGCTTCAAGCAGTTCCTTTCTTCAATTGGGCTTGGCTTACTTGCAGAGAGATAGTGTGAAGTGGGAATAGACTTTAGCTAAAGACGTTAGGGGTTTTTATCATTTAGTGAAAATACAAGTTTGAGAACGTTAGTGACACTTAACATTGTCACTAACGTTGCCATGCACCCCTTTGCCTCACGTTAAAGCCCACGTTAACTGGGTTAACGTGGCTTTTAACGTTGCCTTGTTAGCCTTCGAGAACGTTAGTGACACTCAACATTGTCACTAACGTTCAAGTGTGCCCCTTCTTGCTTCACGTTAAAGCTCACGTTAACTAGGTTAACGTGGCTTCTAACGTGGCTTTTGCCAACCTTCGAGAACGTTAGTGACACTCAACATTGTCACTAACGTTCAAGTGTGCCCCTAGGTCTCACATTAGAGTCCACGTTAACTAGGTTAACTTGGCTTCTAACGTGGCCATTCTTAGCCATCCTAACGTTAGTGACAATGTTGAGTGTCACTAACGTTGGCTCATTCTTCATTCCTCATCGTTAGCTTCCACGTTAACCAAGTTAACGTGGCTCTTGGGGGTTGTGTGGTTGCTCCAACGTTATTGACAATGTTGAGTGTCACTAACGTTGTCAACAACTCTCCATCTCTTACATTAGCTCCCACGTTAACCAAGTTAACGTGGGAGTTAACGTGGCTCTTTGCACCTTAGGCCAATGTTAGTGACAGTGTTGAGTGTCACTAACGTTGGCTTCTCTTCCCCCTTCTAACGTGGCCATTTGTGAGCAATTGCCAATGTTAGTGACAATGTTAAGTGTCACTAACGTTAGCTCAACTTCTCTTCTCCACATTAGAGTTCACGTTAACTTGGTTAACGTGACTCTTTAACGTGGGCATTGATGGCTTTTGAGAGTGTTTTTGGCAATCACTTTTCTCCTTAACTTTGCAAGTTACCTCCCATTCCTTGCTTCCTTTGGTCCTGAAATCAAGCAATAGAGTGCATCAAAGTTCTAGTCCAAGTCATGAGTAATGCTATATACAATTTTGTCATTAAAATCATGCAAAATCCACATGAAATAATGTAAAATGCACCATGTATGCTTGAATCAAGGTCTGAGTGAATATCTGCCCAAAACTAACTTATTTCCTAAGAAAATGCATGAAATTACCTAAAAACAGTAAAGAAAAGGTCAGTGAAACTGGCCAAAATGCCCTGGCATCAAAGCCTTCCAGGATTTCAAAAGATTCCTGGGACAACCACCCATCCTTACCCAGCCACAGGAAGGAGAAGCATTCATATTATACCTGGCAGTAGGAAGCTGGACAGTAGCTGCAGCACTAGTCAGAGAGGACGAAAGTGGACATCAACCAATATACTTCATCAGCAAAGCGCTACAAGTTTCTGAACTGAACTATCAAAAGATAGAGAAGTTCACCTACGCTCTCATATTAACCTCTCGACGACTTCACCCATACTTCCAGGCTCACACCATTAAAGTGCGGACCAACCAGCCCATAAAAGGCATTCTGCAGAAAATAGATTTAGCAAAAAGAATCCTACAGTGGGCAGTCGAGTTGTCCGAATTTGACCTCCAATATGAAGCTCGGACAGCCATCAAATCAAAGTATCTGGCCGACTTCATTACGGAGTACACTGACACCCCGAAAATCCCAACAAATTGTAATCTTTACGTGGACGGCTCTTCCAATAAAAACGGGAGCGGAGCAGGTGTGATTATAGAAAGTAATCAGGGAACCCAAATCAAACTCTCCCTGAAGTTCGAGTTTTCTGCTTCCAATAACCAGGCTGAGTATGAGGCGTTATTGGCTGGTTTGAAGCTGGCTAAAGAAGTCGGAGCACAAAAACTTATCGTTTTCAGTGACTCATAAGTCATCATCTCACAAATAGCAGGGACCTACCAAGCCAAAGACCCTGCCATGAAAAAGTACTTGGACAAAACCAAGGAACAGCTTGGATAATTCAAAGAATGCAAGATCCGGCATATACCTCGGGAACAAAATGCCCGAGTCGACGCACTCTAAAAATTAGCCAGCACCAAACCAGGAGGCAATAATAAGGGCCTCATCCAGGAACTACTACAAAGCCCATCAATCTCGGAGGAAGAAAAGATCCTAACTATATCAAGTTAGAATCAAGGGTGGATGATTCCCATAATCAGCTACCTCAAATCAGAGATACTCCCTACAGATAAAAAGGAGGCAAAGAGGTTAAAGCGGTAGGCACAATATTACACCATCATAAACGATATCCTATACAAGAAGAGGGATGTCAACACTTCTACTAAAATGTGTACCAACCTCTAACACAAAGGAGGTCTTAGAAGAAATACACAGTAGCACGTGTGGTAATCATCTCGGAGCACGAGCTCTTGCAAAGAAAGTACTCTGAGCCGGATTCTTTTGGCCAACTTTACAAAATGAAGCTAACGAGTTCGTTAAGACATGTCCACCATGGCAGAAACATGCTAACTTCCACATCGCCCCACCAGAGGAACTCATCAGCATAACATCGCCTTGGCCATTTGCAAAGTGGGGGCTCGACCTCCTCGGGCCCTTCCCCCAAGTATCAGGACAAGTCAAATTCCTCATTGTAGGGGTAGATTATTTCACAAAATGGATAGAGGTAGAGTCCTTAGCCAATGCCACTGCCCAAAGAAGTCGGAAATTCTTATATAGGAACTGTTCATACCCTGACCGAGCTCTCCAAACTCGGTAAAGCTGATAGAAGGCCCGACCTCGACCCAAGGCCCACGTTCGAGGTCGGACCTCGGACAAACAGGCCAAAGAAAGGCCCATCAGAAGGAACTAAGCCCAAAACCTAAAGGCCGAAAGGGCCTGGGAAAGGCGGTTCCGCAAAGATAGAGATGAATCTCCCAAAAGATAAGATAAGATAAGAATATCTTATCCAGGGATGATCGCAGCCAACTACTATAAATACACTGGAGCACCCAGGTATAAGGCATACTCTAATTCTACTTGATATCTGCTTGGACCCATGCTAACTTAAGCATCGGAGTGTCATTGCAGGTACAACCCCCCGCCGTTCAGCACAACCAGCTCGGGTCACAGACCCCCCACCTCGGGCCTTGCCAGAAGACCGAGCTACACGTTTCAGGTAACCCTCGGAACATTGGCGCCGTTGCCGGGGACCTGGAAGTCATCCCTTTACCATGGCGGACGACCCTCCCAACAATAACCACGCTACATCAGAACAAGAAGAGGAAGTTGACACCGGAGAACGGCCGGACAGCCCTCTATCACCACGCACTCCAGGAGGAAACAAACAGAATCGCCCAAAGACATCACCCCCAGACAAAGATCCACAAAATCCCGAAAGAGAAAAAAGATCGGAGATTCTGGAAACAGTTCGGGCACAACAAAACCGGCTGAGACAACTCGAAGAGGACGTAAAGAAGCAGAAGGAAACTGAACAGGATCTGAGAAGGGAAGCTCGCAAACGCAGAGAATTGGAAGAAAAACTGCGGAAGATAGAGGCCAACCTAAAAGATCGGACGGAACACGGCACCACTCCCGAAAGCAACCATGATCCCTTCACACAAGAGATCATGAAAGAGAAGGTACCGCGAAACTTCAAACCACCAGATATGGACCTCTACGACGGCACCACCGATCCAAGTCATCACCTCAGCAATTTCAGAAGCAGAATGTACTTAGTCGACGCCTCCGACGCGATTCGATGCAAAGCCTTCCCCACCACTCTCACTAAGTCAGCCATGAAGTGGTTCGACAACCTGCCACCAGGATCAATCTCCAGCTTTGAAGACCTGACCAAAAAATTCTTAACAAGGTTCTCTATTCAAAAGGACAAGGCAAAACATGCCCCCAGCCTACTCGGGATCAAACAAGGCAACCAAGAAACTCTTAGAGAGTACATGGAGCGATTCAACAAGGCCTGCCTGGACATACAACACTTGCCCACGGAAGCAGCCATCATGGGACTAGCAAACGGCCTAAAAGAAGGACCGTTTAGCCAATCCCTATCCAAAAGATACCCGACCTCCTTATACGAAGTACAAGAACGGGCAGGAAAGTATATCAACATGGAAGAAACCTCCCAGCTGAGAGACTCTTCCAGGAAGGAGTCAACCTACCCGCCCCGAGATCGAGATCGGGAACAGAAAAAGAAAGAAGAATCCAACTCGGACAAGCCACGAAAATACCACAGCTACACTCCCCTCCGAGTCTCCCTGGTAGACGTCTACAGAGAAGTATGCCACACCGAGAAGATCCCACCACCCAAACCTCTGAAGCACAAGAGAGCAGGAAGAGATCGGTCCGAGTACTGTGAATATCACAGACTCTACGGCCACTCTACTAACGACTGCCACGACTTAAAAAATGTTATAGAAAAGCTAGCCAGAGAGGGAAAACTCGACAGATACATAGCTGAGAAAGGAGAAGAAACCAGAAAGAGAAGACGGGGAGATAACGAAGATCGGACCGAGCAAACACGAACCCCGCGAACTCCTGAAAGGCACATACACATGATAAACGGAGGTTTCGCAGGGGGAGGGACATCCAAATCCTCACGGAAGAGACACCTCAAAGAAGTCTACCATGTCCGAGAAGACAGCCCCTTACCCGAGTTACCTACTATCTCATTTACCCGAGAAGATGCTCTTGGAATAATACCCGGACACGACGACCCTATGGTGATCACCATCATCCTAGCCAACGCCAACTTACATCGAACCCTGATCGACCAAGGAAGCTCAGCAGATATCCTGTTCAAAGCAGCCTTCGACAAGCTCGGACTCGAAGAAAAAGAGCTAAAAGCCTATCCCACTGACCTGTTTGGACTAGGAGATACCCCGATCCGCCCCTTGGGATACATCTCATTACACACTACCTTTGGAAAAGGCGAGCAAACCAAAACACTAAGCATCGACTACATTGTAGTCGACGTCACTTCAGCATACAATGCCCTCATCGGACGACCAACCCTAAACAAACTAGCGGCTATAGTCTCGACCCCACACCTCTGTATGAAGTTCCCTACCGCAAAGGGAATCGCTACCCTAAAAGGCAACCAAAAACTAGCACGACGATGCTACAACGAAAGCCTGAGCCTAAAAGGGAAAGAGGTCAACACAATAGAACTCGGGCGAGTCCAAGCCCGAGAAGATCTTCGGCCACAACCAGAAGGAGAGACCGAAAAGATCCAGATCGGGAACACACCCGAGAAAGTAACAAACATAGGGGCAAACCTCGAAGCAGGCCTAAAGGAGGAACTCACAACCCTCTTAAGGGAGAATTCCGACCTCTTCGCCTGGAAAGCCTCCGACATACCAGGCATAAGCCCCGACCTGATGTGCCATAAGCTATCAGTATACCCGGGATCCCGACCTGTCCAACAAAGACGCAGGAAGCTCGGGCCCGAACGCATGCAAGCAATAGAAGAACAAGTGCAAGCACTACTAGATGCAGGGTTCATTAGGGAAGTAAAGTACCCCCTATGGCTCGCAAACGTGGTCCTAGTGAAGAAGCCCAATGGAAAATGGAGGATGTGCGTCGACTACACGGATCTCAACAAAGCCTGCCCCAAAGATCCATATCCACTACCGAACATCGACGCCTTAGTCGATGCCGCTTCGGGCTACAGATACCTCTCCTTCATGGATGCATACTCGGGATACAATCAAATCCCGATGTATGGACCCGACCAAGAAAAGACCTCGTTCATAACCCCAAGGGCAAACTACTGCTACGTAGTAATGCCCTTCGGGCTAAAGAACGCAGGGGCAACCTACCAGAGGCTAATGAACAAAGTGTTCTCAGAACACATCGGGCTACAGCTAGAGGTGTACGTCGACGACATGCTAGTAAAGACACAAGAAGACAGAAACTTGGTCGCCGACCTCAGCAGTATCTTCGACACCCTCCGGAAACACAACATGAGACTTAACCCGACAAAGTGCACCTTCGCCGCAGAAGCCGGGAAGTTCTTAGGCTTCATGCTGACTCAGAGAGGCATCGAAGCAAACCCGGACAAATGCCAAGCAATACTCAATATGAAAAGCCCGACGTGTGTCAAAGAAGTACAACAACTAAATGGGAGACTAGCCGCCCTATCAAGATTCTTAGCAGGATCAGCGATAAGATCACTCCCTCTCTACTCACTCCTAAAGAAAGGGAAACCCTTCTCTTGGACCCCGGAATGCGAAAAGGCCTTCCAAGAATTCAAGGAATTCCTCGGGCAGCCACCAATCTTAACCCGACCTCTAAAAGGGGAAGAGCTCGTACTATACCTGTCGGTCGGACATCAGGCAGTCGCCTCGGCACTAATACGAGAAAATGAGGAGGGGCAACACCCCATATACTTCGTAAGCAAAGCACTACAAGGGGCCGAATTAAACTATCAGAAAATAGAGAAATTCGCCTATGCACTAGTGTTCACAGCTCGGAGACTCCGCCCCTACTTTCAAGCCCACACCATCAAAGTCCGGACAAACCAACCCATGAGACACATCCTACAAAAGACAGACATGGCAGGACGAATCCTACAATGGGCGGTGGAATTGTCCGAGTTCGACCTCCACTATGAAGCCCGGACTGCCATAAAATCTCAATACCTAGCCGACTTCGTCGCAGAATACACTGAGACCCCGGGAACCCCACTCTCATGGAATCTGTATGTCGACGGATCCTCAAACAAAACAGGAAGCGGGGCCGGTGTTATACTCGAAAGCGATCAAGGAACACGGATTGAGCTATCCCTAAAATTCGAGTTCCAGGCCTCAAATAACCAAGCCGAATACGAAGCCCTACTAGCGGGACTAAAACTAGCCGAAGAGGTCAGAGCAAAGAGGATCACGATCTTCAGCGACTCCCAGGTCGTCACATCACAAGTAAATGGAAGCTACCAGGCCAAAGACCCTACTATGAAAAAATACCTAGACCAAACACAGGCGCAATTACGACACTTCCCGGAAATACAAATCCAGCACATACCCCGGGAGCAAAATGCCCGGGCAGACGCCCTCTCAAAACTTGCTAGCACCAAGCCCGGAGGGAACAACAGAAGTCTCCTCCAAGAAACTCTACAATCCCCCTCCGTGTTAAGGGAGGAAGAAATACTAAATATATCCGGGCAACAACAAGGATGGATAACCCCCATACTCAACTATCTGAAATCGGGAACTCTCCCCGCCGAAAGAAAAGAAGCTAAAAGGCTTACAAAAGACGCCCAGAACTACACGTTAATCCACGACGTATTATACAGAAGAGGATTCTCAAACCCCCTCCTGAGGTGCGTCCCGACCACAGAAACAAAGAGCGTCCTCGAAGAAGTCCACAAAGGCATGTGTGGGAACCATCTCGGAGCCCGGGCCCTGTCCAAGAAAATAGTCAGAGCCGGGTTCTACTGGCCGACCTTGCAAAGAGACGCGGCAGAGTTTGTGAAAATATGCCCCCCCTGCCAAAAACACGCCAATTTTCACAAAGCACCGCCCGAAGACCTCATAAGCATCACCGCACCATGGCCCTTCGCAAAGTGGGGACTCGACCTACTCGGCCCATTCCCACAAGGACCGGGGCAAGTCAAGTACCTCATAGTAGGGGTCGACTACTTCACAAAGTGGATCGAGGCTGAACCCTTAGCCACTATTACGGCTCAGAAAAGCCGTAAATTCCTATACAAAAACATTGTCACGAGGTTCGGAGTCCCCTACTCCATCACAACAGACAATGGAACACAGTTCACAGACACAAGTTTTCAGAACTTGGTGGCCGAGCTAAAAATCAAACAGCAGTTCACATCGGTCGAACACCCGCAAGCCAATGGACAAGCAGAGGCCGCAAATAAAGTCATCTTGGCCGGGTTAAAACGAAGACTCCAAGAGGCCAAAGGGGCATGGGCCGATGAACTCCCCCAGGTATTATGGGCATATCGGACAACCCCGCACTCTACAACAGGAGAATCCCCATTCCGACTAGCCTACGGAATGGAGGCAATGATTCCCGTCGAAATAGACGAAGGATCACCCAGAACCATCTTCTACAACGAAGGAGGCAACCCTCAGGCACAAAGGGAAGAACTCGACCTCCTACCCGAGGTCCGAGAAAGAGCCCGAATCAGAGAAGAAGTCTTAAAACGACGAACGGCCCTCAGATATAACCGAAAGGTGATAAAACGAAGCTTCTCCACTCACGACCTGATTTTAATCCGAAACGACATCGGAACACAAAAATCGGGAGAAGGAAAGCTAGCCGCAAATTGGAAAGGGCCCTACAAAGTAACAGAAGTTTTAGGGACAGGCTACTACAAGATATCCGACCTAGAAGGCAATGAGCTGCCCAGAACCTGGCACGCCTGTAACCTAAGACGATACTACAGCTAGAAAAACTTAACCCGAGGTGTACTCTTTTTCCCCACGAGGGTTTTTTAATGAGACACCCGGTTAAGTAGGACACCCGGCCTAGTCAAAAGGGTAAACACTTTGTACATATTCTTCTTTTTAGTACTAATCAAATTTCTTTATTTTCTCTTTCTCGTTATAAAGCATATCCTAAAAAGTACCCCACCAAGGCGCATTAATTTATGCTCGGCAAAACGCAAAAAATCATTTGCCAAAGGCCATACGAGGTCGGCAAAGATGAAGCGACGAGGTTCAAATTAATGTGAGAAGTTATAAAAGTAACTCTGAAATGGCTCAAAAAGCCAAATAGAAAAGAAGTTACAAAAATAACTTAAAAAAGGCCGACCAAACAACGAAGTCGGACCTGACCAAAGGGGTACTCAAGGATCCCGATGTCCGAGAGTAAACACGGACCCAAGAAAGAAGCTGGCAAAGAACCAGGACTTCGAGAAACGCTAGCTAAAAAGTTGTTACCCAAAAACAACTAAAAAGCAAAAAGCGAGAAAGTCAAGGCGCTAGCTAAAAAGTTGTTACCCAAAAACAACTAAAAAGCAAAAAGCGAGAAAGTCAAGGCGCTAGCTAAAAAGTTGTTACCCAAAAACAACTAAAAAGCAAAAAGCGAGAAAGTCAAGGCGCTAGCTAAAAAGTTGTTACCCAAAAACAACTAAAAAGCAAAAAGCGAGAAAGTCAAGGCGCTAGCTAAAAAGTTGTTACCCAAAAACAACTAAAAAGCAAAAAGCGAGAAAGTCAAGGCGCTAGCTAAAAGGTTGTTACCCAAAAAACAACTAAAAAGCAAAAAGCGAGAAAGTCAAGGCACTAGCTAAAAGGTTGTTACCCAAAAACAACTAAAAAGCAAAAAGCGAGAAGTCAAAGCGCTAGCTAAAAAGTTGTTACCCAAAAACAACTAAAAAGCAAAAAGCGAGAAGTCAAAACGCTAGCTAAAAAGTTGTTACCCGAGAACAACTAAAAAGCATAAAAGCGGAACGAGACAATCGAAACACAAAGCATGGCATAATAAAGCTACAAGAGTAGCTAAAATAGCAGAACAGGTGTCCAAAATGTTTGCAGAAAACATCCAAAAAACAAAAAGCCCACAGGTCGGGCAAAAGCACAAAAAGTACAAAAAATTACAGAGGATCAAGGCCCTTTCCAGACTCCGCATCAACACCTGGCTGAAACATGGATATCGGGACTGCAGGAACAGCACCATCGCTTGGAACCTCCATACCAACTCTATCCTCGGCCAAAGGTGAAGTCGGGTTCACGACCGGAGCCTCGGGGTCGGACACCGGAGCCTTGGGGTCGGACATCGGAACCTCATCCTCAACAGGGGCAGGAACAATCTTCCCCTCCACAACCATGTTATCCGTACTGAACAAACTGAGATCCAATTCGGGAGCAAGAACCCGGACCTGATCCCTCAAATTCACAAACATAGCATCCATACCCTTGGCCACATTATCTTCCAGCTCATAAAAGTCATCCCGAGCAGATTGCAGCTTCTCCTTCGTCTCCACAAGCTCAGCATACAGCTTGGTATAGTTCTCCGTCGCCACCCTCGCCATCTCCTCAGACGTCTTCGCCACCGCCACAGCCGCGGTAGCCCTAGTCTTCTCTTCCTCCAAAGACTCCTCCAGCTCGGCAATCCTAGCATCCTTCAGCTGACTAACCTTATCAAGCTCGGACCGGGCCTTCTCAAGTCGGGAGCTGGTCGCCCCAAGGGGAGCTTTCTTAAACTCCCGAGCAATGGCGGCATGAAGGCTAGCCATCCGAACACAACTCCGCGCCATATACTGAAAGTGATGCTCCATGGACGCATCATCAGTAGAAATAAAAGTCTGAGGAAGAATGTGCTGCTCAACCCAACCGAGAGCATCGAAATCCTTGTCATTGAAACCAGCAGGCTCTCGGGAAGTCTTCTGTTTCTTGGGGGGAGGACCCGAGGTCGAGGTCGGGGAAAGCTGACCGGGTCCGGAGGTCGGAGGATCCTGAGTTATAGCTCGGAACTGAGGGACCGGAATGGTCTTCGACCGAGTCTGAACACCAATTGTAGTCTTCTGCGGAGAAGGTTGGGGAGAAGCTTCAGCCTCGATATTCCGAGATGCCGCAGATTTCTTCGCTCGACGGAGAAACTTCATAGAATCAGCCTGAGAAGACATCTCTGCAGAAACGAAACAAAGAGGTTATCAAACAGAAAGATCAAAACAAAGTCAAAATATGAAAATGAAATCTCAAAAAGAGGTCGGGAGCTACCTAACTCGGAACGGAGAAGGCTTGGATCTCCCAACATTTTCTTCGTATCCAAGTAAGGTGCCCGACCCCATAGACTGCTCAACACACCAACGAAAGCCTGTTCCACCTCATCTAGACTCTCGAAAGTGTACTTAACCGACACCACACTCTCTTGCCAACAAAGAGGAAACGAAGGCTCCCCACTCTCATCTAAGAAAAAAGGTCGGACATCTCCAACAGCCCGGACTTTGAAGTAATAGTTTTTGAAATCGTGAAACGACTCATCATACAAAGTGCAAAATTTCCTACCCTGGTTAGCCCTAAACGAAACCCAGGACACCTTCCCAGCACCCGACCCCGGCTTCGTCAGTACAAACAGATAAGAAAAAAGAGAAACAGAAGGGGAGACGCCTAAAATCTGACACAAAAGTTGGAAAAGCTTTAAAAACGCCCAAGAGTTCGGATGGAGTTGTGTAGGGGCAAGGTTACAAGACCAAAGGACCTCGGATTCCAGGTCGGTGAAAGGAAGACGGACACCTAGCTTGGAGAAGAAACAATCATAAGCATAGAAGAAAAGTTTCTCGGAACTCTCTAACGGCGGAAAACATACCCTCTCCTCGGACTCCGGGGCTGCTAACTCGTAATCCCGCTCAGACTCCCTGTTCTCACAAATACTACACTCCCTACGGAACCTAATCAGATACTCAGAATCTACAACAGACGGGACCCTTAAAGGCGCAGGATCTACCCAACCTAGACCACTCGGAATCTTGGTCGACATTGCTTGAAACACCTTTCGAGACATAAAAAAATCTTGCCTACAAAGAAAGAATACAACAGCAAGACAAAAATCACACAAAGGCAGAAAAACCAAATTCAACAAAAACAAAAGAAAGCAAAGTTCTTTTACAAACAAGAAGGCAGCAACTCGAATAACAAAAATGGATCGGAGAAAAGAGTCCCCCCACACACACGTACAAAGCAATAGCGGCGCCTCTTTTCGGGGCAACCCGGGCATAGAAGATATCAGAAAAAAGAAGCGTACAAAGCGAAAAAAGCAAACCTGGAAAAGAAGAAAGCGACGAGCTCCGACGAAAGGAAAAACGGCGGCGCAGAAAAGAACTCTGAAAAAACGCACAAAAAATGGAAGACGAAGAACAGAGAGAAAGAAGAGAAGATGCTCGAAAAGAAGTGATGAATAAACAAAGAAAAATGAAGAAAGGGGCAAATAAATAAAGCCTCCACAGAGCGCCGCACGGAAATCGAGGAAGAAACGGTAACAAGCAATAAATGCTGAAACGACCGTTTTCAAATTTTGAAAAAACTACTATGCCCGAGCTCGACCTTCCGAAAAAAGACGAACTCGGGCAGGGGCACTGTTCATACCCTGACCGAGCTCTCCAAACTCGGTAAAGCTGATAGAAGGCCCGACCTCGACCCAAGGCCCACGTTCGAGGTCGGACCTCGGACAAACAGGCCAAAGAAAGGCCCATCAGAAGGAACTAAGCCCAAAACCTAAAGGCCGAAAGGGCCTGGGAAAGGCGGTTCCGCAAAGATAGAGATGAATCTCCCAAAAGATAAGATAAGATAAGAATATCTTATCCAGGGATGATCGCAGCCAACTACTATAAATACACTGGAGCACCCAGGTATAAGGCATACTCTAATTCTACTTGATATCTGCTTGGACCCATGCTAACTTAAGCATCGGAGTGTCATTGCAGGTACAACCCCCCGCCGTTCAGCACAACCAGCTCGGGTCACAGACCCCCCACCTCGGGCCTTGCCAGAAGACCGAGCTACACGTTTCAGGTAACCCTCGGAACAGGAACATTGTCACAAGATTTGGAGTCCCTTACTCCATCACCACAGACAATGGCACTCAATTCACAGATGTAGGATTTAGAAAGTTCGTAGCTGAGTTGAAAATAAAGCACCAATTCACATCCGTAGAATACTCACAGGCTAATGGACAAGCAGAAGTTGCTAATAAAGTCATACTAGTTGGGCTAAAATGGAGATTACAGGACGCAAAGGGAACCTGGGCTGAAGAGCTCCCACAAGTCCTATGGGCATATCGGACAACTCCATGTTCCACCATAAAGGAATCACCCTTCCGATTGGCTTATGGAATGGAGGAAATGATACCGGTAGAAGTCGAAGAGGATTCTCCCAGAACGATCCTCTATAGTGAAGAAGCCAACTTCCAACTTCAAAGGAAAGAACTCGATCTGCTTCCAGAAGTCCGAGAAAGTGCTCGGATCAGAGAGGAAGCGTTAAAACGCCGCATGGCCTCAAGGTACAATCGAAAGGTAGTGCAGCGAAGCTTCACCAATAATGACCTCATCCTAATCTGAAATAATATTGGAACAAGTCGACCCGGAGAGGGAAAGCTAGCAGCTAACTGGAAAAGACCCTACCGAGTCCCAGAGGTATTGGGAAAAGGCTACTACAAAGTGTCTGAACTCGAGAGACGAGAGCTACCGAGATCATGGCACGCCTGCAACCAAAGAAGGTACTATAGTTAAAAGGTAATAAAAGATCCTAGGACAAAGGTGCACTTTTTTTCCTGAAAAAAAGGTTTTTTTAATGAGGCACCACGCCAAGATCTACAAAATTACCTAGGGTAAGCACCCAAATGTAGATATTTCGCATATTTTCTATTTTGAATAAAGTTTTCAGATTTTCTATAAAATCTCTTTATCAAGACGCATTAATCTAAAAACGCAAAAATTCATCGCCCGATTATAAAGCTACAGATCGGCAAAAGTGAAAACCAAATTCACTGCCCGACGTGGTCGACAAGAATGAAAACTGAATTCATCAAAGGTCGGCCAGGTGAGGATCAAACTCTACAAAATCGGCAAGATGAAAAAGCGATAAAAACAGAATAATGCAAGAAGTTATAAAAAGCGATCCATGAATAGAGACCTGACGAGGTCTGAAACAAAAAATGGATTGCTAGAAATAACTTAGAATGAACTAACATAAAAGAATTTGGACCAGATCAAAGCGATGAAAAGTTATAAAAAGTAATCCCCAGAAAGAGGCCTGGCCAACCCTAAAAAGAGGATTACTAGAAATAACTTAGAAGGGACCAGCATGATGAAGTCGGCCCGACAAAGCGACAAAAAGTTATAAAAAGTAATCCATAAAAGAGATCGGACAAGGTCCAAAAAATGGATTACTAGAAATAACTTAGAAGAGATTGACACGAAGAAGTCGGCCCAAGCCGATCAAAGCGACAAAAAGTTATAAAAAGTAATCCATAAAAAAACCCGGACAACGTCCAAAAAATGGATTACTAGAAATAACTTAGAAAGGATCGACATGAAGAAGTCGGCCCAAGCCGATCAAAGTGACAAAAAGTTATAAAAAGTAATCCATAAAAAGAGACCGGACAAGGTCCAAAAAATGGATTACTAGAAATAACTTAGAAAGCACCGACATGAAGAAGTTGGCCCAAGCCAAAATAAAGCAAACAGAGTTATAAAAAGTAAACCCAAGGGATTACTAAAAATAACTCATGACGAAAAACGTGCGCTAGAAGAGACCTAGATCGACCCAAAGCAAGCCACGACCTCGCAAAGGGAACCAAAAAAGAGGTCGGACAACAAAACTCCAACACTCTCAAGATTCCTGAAAAGTACTAAAGAAAGCTGCAGAGGAGCATACCACAAAGAAACAAAGCTGTTATAATACAACAGACTCAAGAGACCACTTGAAAGTCGACCGCAAGAGCTTGAGAAAATACTTTGTTTTTTCTAAATAAAGTTGCTAAAGGAAAAGCAACTAAAAGTATCCAAAGTCAAAACAGATCAAACAATCACAAAATAGAAGTCCAAAGACCCAGAAGTCAGGCCATCGCAAGATATGAAAATAAAACAGAAACTATAAAGGATGCAAAGATTCCTCAGTGGCAGCATCTCGAGGGGAAGGAGGACGGGTCGCAAGCGGGACAGCAGCAACGGTTCCATCTGGTTGGTTCAGGATCTGAACATCAGGATCCGACTCAGGATGGCCAACCTCAGTTGTAGGAGCCGAAGAAGCCGGGGCAGCAGGAGCTTTGGCAGATGGCACAGGAGGCAGATCTACGTCGTCATCATCGTCATCCGAGGCAGGGACAATCTTCCCATCTTCTATAATATTGTCTAAACTGAAGAGAGACAGGTCGAGCTTGGGAGCAAGAACTCGGTCCTGAGACTTCAGATTCTCATAAGCAGCAGTCACACTGCTCACAAGATGACCTTGGAGCTCGGCATAATCAGATCGAGTAGATTCTAAACTCTCCCGGAACTCTACCATCTCCCTATAAGTCCAGACATAGCTATCCTTATGCTTCTGGGCCATCTCCTCAGCCAGATTTGCCATAGCCACAGCCGTAGTAGCCCGAGTCTTCTCACCCTCCAATTCTTTTTCCAGATTTGCCACTTTCACCTCAAGCTCCTCCTTCAAACCTTTGATCCTATCATACTCCGACTTGGCCTCCTCCATGAAAGCCTTTGTGGCATGAACCGAAACGTCTTGAGCAGTCCTAAACAAGGCTGCCCCCATATGTGCCATCTTGATACTACTTCGCGTAATGAAGTCCAAATGATGAAGAATGGACACATCATTCAAAGACACAACACCATAGGGAGCAATTTACTGATCAACAAACCCCACAGCATCAAAATCAGGGGCATCCAAATTTAAGGGCTCAGTAGTTCTCTGCTTCTTGGGAGAAGGACCAACAGCAGATGGAGAGGCAGCACTGGAGGTCGTTAAAGGAGGAACAGATGAGGCCAGCCAAACATTAGGAGTCGAGATGACCTTCTTTGGTCCAGAAGTATCTGAGGTCAACCTCTTTAGGGAAACTTTAGACGACCCCTCTCCGGGAACCTTGGCCGAGATGTTTAAGACTGCAGTTGCCTTTCTCGCCTTTTTAAAGGCCTTCATAGAATCATTGTTTTTAACCATCTCTGAAAATACACAGCAAGAAACCAAGTTATAAATAAAAAAGAAATGGAATAAATGCGACAAAGCAAACAAACACAACAGATGCAAAAGAAGTCGACCACTACCCAGCTCAGCTTGCAGAAGTGAGGGATCTCTTAGAAATTTCTTGGTATCAAGATGGGGAGGCTGCCTCCAGCTCTCTTCCAACACAGTCACAAAGGCTTGCTCAACTTCATCCAACATCTCCCAAGAATATCTAGATACCAATACATTCTGTTGCCACTCTAAAGAAAAAGCGGGCTCATCATTCTCATCTAGAAAAAAGGGCCGAGCTCCTTCAACAGCTCAGACCTTGAAAAAATAGTTCTTAAAATGCCAGAAGGATTCATCATACATGGAAAAAACTTTTTTTCCTAAGAAGCTCAGAAAGAGACCCAGGTGGCCTTCTTCTTAACAACACCGGGCTTTGTCAGAACAAAAAGATAAAAGAAGAGGGATTGGGAAGGCTGGACACCCAATTCACGGCACAACAATTGAAAAATCTTTATAAAACCCCAAGAGTTGGGATGTTGTTGGGATGGAGATACATTGAACGACCACAAAAGGCATAAAAGTAATGCTTAGTTGGCTGAAAAAATAGTCATAGGCATAAAAGAAGGGACGCTCCACCTGGACCGACGTAGGGAAATAGACTCTCTCATCAGAATCAGGTGCCACTAGCTCATAATTTTTCTCCTGCTCCCGATTACTACAGATTCGGTGATGTTTGCTAAGCTCCGCGCAGAACTCAAAATTCACTACAGAAACACACATCAGGATGAGGGAGTCCAGCCAGTCGGACATACCCTCGGGGACCTTGGAAGATGTCTCGACAATATTTTTACGAGAAGACATGATGAACTAGTCCTACAGCAAAGAAAAAGGAAGATGGGTTACTAGTCAAATAGCTTGAGCAAGTCAAAGAAGAGCAACTCGGGCATAAATGGATACAACTCGGACTAAACCATACAGGTATCAAGAAGTCAGATATGACAACAAAAGGAAACCCCAGGACTCACACCAAGAATCCAGGGGCATCCTTTGGAGGCAATAACAGAACAAGGTTGCAGGAAAAATCTATAGCTTACATCTCGACACCCCTCAAACTGGAAAATAACTCTCCTCTGACAATGACACTCTATTAAACCACTATTTTATGGTTTATAATGTGCTTAATTGTGTGGTTTTATCATGGTCTTTACCCACTTATTCATATAATTAGCATGCATTTATATTTCCTTCCTAAAATTATTACATGATTGAAAACATGCTTCTTTGGTCTTAATTTAGCTAATTTTAATCTTCTCTTATTACCATTCAATGCCTTGATCTGTGTATTAAGTGTTTCAGGCTTTATAGGGCATGAATGAGTGAGAGATTGGGAAGGAAGCTTGCAAAAATGGAAAGAACACAAGAAATTGAGGAGATGACCAGCGAGAAGTGACGCGTATGCGTCAGCGACGCGACCGCGCGGAAGAAAGGAATTCGCAGTGACGCGGCCGCATGACTCACGTGACCGCGCGGATGGGAAAAGCACAAGTAACGCAGAAGCTTGGACGACGTGATCGCGTGGCAGGGAAAAACACGAATGACGCATCCGCATGGATGACGCAATCGCGTGACGTGCGCGATCTGCAGAATTACAAAAGTCGCTGGTAGAGATTCTGGGCCCCATTTCAACCCAGTTTTTGGCCCAAAAACGCAGATTAAAGTCAGGGAACTTGCAGAGACTCATCATGTTTTGATAATTCACTTTTTACAATTTTAGATGTACTTTTTTAGAGAGAGAGGTTCTCTCCTCTCTCTTAGGATTAGGATTAGGATTAGGATTAGGATTTTTATTAGGATTATGAATATTTCTTCTGCATCTCAAGTTCAATATTCTTTGTATTTATTTATTTTCAATGTTCCATATTTGGATTGATTTTCTTATTTAAATATAATTTGAGATATTTTCAGATCTATTATTTGTTTCTTTCATTTATGATATAAATAATTTAGATTTTTCTACCTTTTGGCTTTGGTTGATTAATTGGTGACTCTTGAGTTATCAAACTCATTGTTGATTGAAAATTGGAATTCTTCAAGAATTGATTCGAGATCCAATAACTCTGACTTTTCCTAAGGAAAGACTGGGACTTGATGATTCGAATTAATTCATTCACTTGACTTACCTTCATAGTTAGAGGTTAACAAAGTGGGAGAAAAATCCAATTCTCATCACAATTGATAAGGATAACTAGGATAGGACTTCCAGTTCTCATACCTTGCCAAGAGTTTATTTTACAGTCATTTATTTAGTTTACTTGTCATTTATCATATCTATTCCTCATTCTTAAAACCCCCAATTTACAAACTCATAACCAATAATAAGAACATACCTCCCTGCAATTCCTTGAGAAGACGACCCGAGGTTTAAATACTTCGATTATCAATTTATTTAGGGGTTTGTTACTTGTGACAACCAAAATTTTTGTACGAAGGGATTTCTGTTAGTTTAGAAGCTGTATCTACAATGCGAATATTTTTATAAATTCTTTACTAGCAAAAATCCTAACGTCAAAATGGCGTCATTGTCGGGAAATTGCAAACGTGTGCTTTATTATTGGTTATTGTAAATATTTTTCAAAAAAAAATCATATCTTTTTCAAAATCTTATCTTATCTTTTTCAAAAATCATATCTTTTTCAAAAATATTTTCTTATCTTTTTCAAAAATCATATTTTTTTTTCAAAATATTTTCTTTTTATTATTTTTTGTTTTTATTTTCTCCTACTACTATGAACTCTCACCCCTTTGGCTATGAGTCTGGTTACAACTATGTTGCAGGAAGAAGAAGCTATAACAGGAATATGCATCAAGGTCAAAGCAATCACAGATGGACGGAGCCAAAAGGATCTGATCAACCCTTTAGGCAACAACACCCTCCAAGATATCATGGACGAAGACCATTCTGCAATGCATACCAAAATAATAGATATCCTCAGCATGACTTTGGACCACCATACTCACAAGCCTCTTTCCACCAAACACCTCCATATGACCCTAATCCTTATTGACCACACCAACCACCCTACGAGCCATACTTAGAACCACCACCTCAATATTCACCATCTCCATATCATTTTCAAGATGAACCACCTTCCTACTATGAACCCTTTCTCCCAACAAATGAACCCTTCTATCCACCCCAAACCTCCTTGGAGAAAATATTTACTGACCTAAACTCTACTATACAAGCCCTCGCCGACCAAATCGGACTGCTGAATACCTTTAATATTCAACCCTCAAGCTCTAATGCACTTCCATCTCAACCGCATAATAATCCATCCATCCTGTTCATACCCTGACCGAGCTCTCCAAACTCGGTAAAGCTGATAGAAGGCCCGACCTCGACCCAAGGCCCACGTTCGAGGTCGGACCTCGGACAAACAGGCCAAAGAAAGGCCCATCAGAAGGAACTAAGCCCAAAACTTAAAGGCCGAAAGGGCCTGGGAAAGGCGGTTCCGCAAAGATAGAGATGAATCTCCCAAAAGATAAGATAAGATAAGAATATCTTATCCAGGGATGATCGCAGCCAACTACTATAAATACACTGGAGCACCCAAGTATAACTCATACTCTAATTCTACTTGATATCTGCTTGGACCCATGCTAACTTAAGCATCGGAGTGTCATTGCAGGTACAACCCCCCGCCGTTCAGCACAACCAGCTCGGGTCTCAGACCCACCACCTCGGGCCTTGCCGGAAGACCGAGCTGCACGTTTCAGGTAACCCTCGGAACATTGGCGCCGTTGCCGGGGACCTGGAAGTCATCCCTTTACCATGGCGGACGACCCTCCCAACAATAACCACGCTACATCAGAACAAGAAGAGGAAGTTGACACCGGAGAACGGCCGGACAGCCCTCTATCACCACACACTCCAGGAGGAAACAAACAGAATCGCCCAAAGACATCACCCCCAGACAAAGATCCACAAAATCCCGAAAGAGAAAAAAGTTCGGAGATTCTGGAAACAGTTCGGGCACAACAAAGCCGGCTGAGACAACTCGAAGAGGACGTAAAGAAGCAGAAGGAAACTGAACAGGATCTGAGAAGGGAAGCTCGCAAACGCAGAGAATTGGAAGAAAAACTGCGGAAGATAGAGGCCAACCTGAAAGATCGGACGGAACACGGCACCACTCCCGAAAGCAACCATGATCCCTTCACACAAGAGATCATGAAAGAGAAGGTACCGCGAAACTTCAAACCACCAGATATAGACCTCTACGACGGCACCACCGATCCAAGTCATCACCTCAGCAATTTCAGAAGCAGAATGTACTTAGTCGACGCCTCCGACGCGATTCGATGCAAAGCCTTCCCCACCACTCTCACTAAGTCAGCCATGAAGTGGTTCGACAACCTGCCACCAGGATCAATCTCCAGCTTTGAAGACCTGACCAAAAAATTCTTAACAAGGTTCTCTATTCAAAAGGACAAGGCAAAACATGCCCCCAGCCTACTCGGGATCAAACAAGGCAACCAAGAAACTCTCAGAGAGTACATGGAGCGATTCAACAAGGCCTGCCTGGACATACAACACTTGCCCACGGAAGCAGCCATCATGGGACTAGCAAACGGCCTAAAAGAAGGACCGTTTAGCCAATCCCTATCCAAAAGATACCCGACCTCCTTATACGAAGTACAAGAACGGGCAGGAAAGTATATCAACATGGAAGAAACCTCCCAGCTGAGAGACTCTTCCAGGAAGGAGTCAACCTACCCGCCCCGAGATCGAGATCGGGAACAGAAAAAGAAAGAAGAATCCAACTCGGACAAGCCACGAAAATACCACAGCTACACTCCCCTCCGAGTCTCCCTGGTAGACGTCTACAGAGAAGTATGCCACACCGAGAAGATCCCACCACCCAAACCTCTGAAGCACAAGAGAGCAGGAAGAGATCGGTCCGAGTACTGCGAATATCACAGACTCTACGGCCACTCTACTAACGACTGCCACGACTTAAAGAATGTTATAGAAAAGCTAGCCAGAGAGGGAAAACTCGACAGATACATAGCTGAGAAAGGAGAAGAAACCAGAAAGAGAAGACGGGGAGATAACGAAGATCGGGCCGAGCAAACACGAACCCCGCGAACTCCTGAAAGGCACATACACATGATAAACGGAGGTTTCGCAGGGGGAGGGACATCCAAATCCTCACGGAAGAGACACCTCAAAGAAGTCTACCATGTCCGAGAAGACAGCCCCTTACCCGAGTTACCTACTATCTCATTTACCCGAGAAGATGCTCTTGGAATAATACCCGGACACGACGACCCTATGGTGATCACCATCATCCTAGCCAACGCCAACTTACATCGAACCCTGATCGACCAAGGAAGCTCAGCAGATATCCTGTTCAAAGCAGCCTTCGACAAGCTCGGACTCGAAGAAAAAGAGCTAAAAGCCTATCCCACTGACCTGTTTGGACTAGGAGATACCCCGATCCGCCCCTTGGGATACATCTCATTACACACTACCTTTGGAAAAGGCGAGCAAACCAAAACACTAAGCATCGACTACATTGTAGTCGACGTCACTTCAGCATACAATGCCCTCATCGGACGACCAACCCTAAACAGACTAGCGGCTATAGTCTCGACCCCACACCTCTGTATGAAGTTCCCTACCGCAAAGGGAATCGCTACCCTAAAAGGCGACCAAAAACTAGCACGACAATGCTACAACGAAAACCTGAGCCTAAAAGGGAAAGAGGTCAACACAATAGAACTCGGGCGAGTCCAAGCCCGAGAAGATCTTCGGCCACAACCAGAAGGAGAGACCGAAAAGATCCAGATCGGGAACACACCCGAGAAAGTAACAAACATAGGGGCAAACCTCGAAGCAGGCCTAAAGGAGGAACTCACAACCCTCTTAAGGGAGAATTCCGACCTCTTCGCCTGGAAAGCCTCCGATATACCAGGCATAAGCCCCGACCTGATGCAGGGTTCATTAGGGAAGTAAAGTACCCCCTATGGCTCGCAAACGTGGTCCTAGTGAAGAAGCCCAATGGAAAATGGAGGATGTGCGTCGACTACACGGATCTCAACAAAGCCTGCCCCAAAGATCCATATCCACTACCGAACATCGACGCCTTAGTCGATGCCGCTTCGGGCTACAGATACCTCTCCTTCATGGATGCATACTCGGGATACAATCAAATCCCGATGTATGGACCCGACCAAGAAAAGACCTCGTTCATAACCCCAAGGGCAAACTACTGCTACGTAGTAATGCCCTTCGGGCTGAAGAACGCAGGGGCAACCTACCAGAGGCTAATGAACAAAATGTTCTCAGAACACATCGGGCTACAGCTAGAGGTGTACGTCGACGACATGCTAGTAAAGACACAAGAAGACAGAAACTTGGTCGCCGACCTCAGCAGTATCTTCGACACCCTCCGGAAACACAACATGAGACTTAACCCGACAAAGTGCACCTTCGCCGCAGAAGCCGGGAAGTTCTTAGGCTTCATGCTGACTCAGAGAGGCATCGAAGCAAACCCGGACAAATGCCAAGCAATACTCAATATGAAAAGCCCGACGTGTGTCAAAGAAGTACAACAACTAAATGGGAGACTAGCCGCCCTATCAAGATTCTTGGCAGGATCAGCGATAAGATCACTCCCTCTCTACTCACTCCTAAAGAAAGGGAAACCCTTCTCTTGGACCCCGGAATGCGAAAAGGCCTTCCAAGAATTCAAGGAATTCCTCGGGCAGCCACCAATCTTAACCCGACCGCTAAAAGGGGAAGAGCTCGTACTATACCTGTCGGTCGGACATCGGGCAGTCGCCTCGGCACTAATACGAGAAAATGAGGAGGGGCAACACCCCATATACTTCGTAAGCAAAGCACTACAAGGGGCCGAATTAAACTATCAGAAAATAGAGAAATTCGCCTATGCACTAGTGTTCACAGCTCGGAGACTCCGCCCCTACTTTCAAGCCCACACCATCAAAGTCCGGACAAACCAACCCATGAGACACATCCTACAAAAGACAGACATGGCAGGACGAATCCTACAATGGGCGGTGGAATTGTCCGAGTTCGACCTCCACTATGAAGCCCGGACTGCCATAAAATCTCAATACCTAGCCGACTTCGTCGCAGAATACACTGAGACCCCGGGAACCCCACTCTCATGGAATCTGTATGTCGACGGATCCTCAAACAAAACAGGAAGCGGGGCCGGTGTTATACTCGAAAGCGATCAAGGAACACGGATTGAGCTATCCCTAAAATTCGAGTTCCAGGCCTCAAATAACCAAGCCGAATACGAAGCCCTACTAGCGGGACTAAAACTAGCCGAAGAGGTCAGAGCAAAGAGGATCACGATCTTCAGCGACTCCCAGGTCGTCACATCACAAGTAAATGGAAGCTACCAGGCCAAAGACCCTACTATGAAAAAATACCTAGACCAAACACAGGCGCAATTACGACACTTCCCGGAAATACAAATCCAGCACATACCCCGGGAGCAAAATGCCGGGCAGACGCCCTCTCAAAACTTGCTAGCACCAAGCCCGGAGGGAACAACAGAAGTCTCCTCCAAGAAACTCTACAATCCCCCTCCGTGTTAAGGGAGGAAGAAATACTAAATATATCCGGGCAACAACAAGGATGGATAACCCCCATACTCAACTATCTGAAATCGGGAACTCTCCCCGCCGAAAGAAAAGAAGCTAAAAGGCTTACAAAAGACGCCCAGAACTACACGTTAATCCACGACGTATTATACAGAAGAGGATTCTCAAACCCCCTCCTGAGGTGCGTCCCGACCACAGAAACAAAGAGCGTCCTCGAAGAAGTCCACAAAGGCATGTGTGGGAACCATCTCGGAGCCCGGGCCCTGTCCAAGAAAATAGTCAGAGCCGGGTTCTACTGGCCGACCTTGCAAAGAGACGCGGCAGAGTTTGTGAAAATATGCCCCCCCTGCCAAAAACACGCCAATTTTCACAAAGCACCGCCCGAAGACCTCATAAGCATCACCGCACCATGGCCCTTCGCAAAGTGGGGACTCGACCTACTCGGCCCATTCCCACAAGGACCGGGGCAAGTCAAGTACCTCATAGTAGGGGTCGACTACTTCACAAAGTGGATCGAGGCTGAACCCTTAGCCACTATTACGGCTCAGAAAAGCCGTAAATTCCTATACAAAAACATTGTCACGAGGTTCGGAGTCCCCTACTCCATCACAACAGACAATGGAACACAGTTCACAGACACAAGTTTTCAGAACTTGGTGGCCGAGCTAAAAATCAAACAGCAGTTCACATCGGTCGAACACCCGCAAGCCAATGGACAAGCAGAGGCCGCAAATAAAGTCATCTTGGCCGGGTTAAAACGAAGACTCCAAGAGGCCAAAGGGGCATGGGCCGATGAACTCCCCCAGGTATTATGGGCATATCGGACAACCCCGCACTCTACAACAGGAGAATCCCCATTCCGACTAGCCTACGGAATGGAGGCAATGATTCCCGTCGAAATAGACGAAGGATCACCCAGAACCATCTTCTACAACGAAGGAGGTAACCCTCAGGCACAAAGGGAAGAACTCGACCTCCTACCCGAGGTCCGAGAAAGAGCCCGAATCAGAGAAGAAGTCTTAAAACGACGAACGGCCCTCAGATATAACCGAAAGGTGATAAAACGAAGCTTCTCCACTCACGACCTGATTTTAATCCGAAACGACATCGGAACACAAAAATCGGGAGAAGGAAAGCTAGCCGCAAATTGGAAGGGGCCCTACAAAGTAACAGAAGTCTTAGGGACAGGCTACTACAAGATATCCGACCTAGAAGGCAATGAGCTGCCCAGAACCTGGCACGCCTGTAACCTAAGACGATACTACAGCAAGAAAAACTTAACCCGAGGTGTACTCTTTTTCCCCACGAGGGTTTTTTAATGAGACACCCGGTTAAGTAGGACACCCGACCTAGTCAAAAGGGTAAACACTTTGTACATATTCTTCTTTTTAATACTAATCAAATTTCTTTATTTTCTCTTTCTCGTTATAAAGCATATCCTAAAAAGTACCCCACCAAGGCGCATTAATTTATGCTCGGCAAAACGCAAAAAATCATTTGCCAAAGGCCATACGAGGTCGGCAAAGATGAAGCGACGAGGTTCAAATTAATGTGAGAAGTTATAAACGTAACTATGAAATGGCTCAAAAAGCCAAATAGAAAAGAAGTTACAAAAATAACTTAAAAAAGGCCGACCAAACAACAAAGTCGGACCTGACCAAAGGGGTACTCAAGGATCCCGATGTCCGAGAGTAAACTCGGACCCAAGAAAGAAGCTGGCAAAGAACCAGGACTTCGAGAAACGCTAGCTAAAAAGTTGTTACCCAAAAACAACTAAAAAGCAAAAAGCGAGAAAGTCAAGGCGCTAGCTAAAAAGTTGTTACCCAAAAACAACTAAAAAGCAAAAAGCGAGAAAGTCAAGGCGCTAGCTAAAAAGTTGTTACCCAAAAACAACTAAAAAGCAAAAAGCGAGAAAGTCAAGGCGCTAGCTAAAAAGTTGTTACCCAAAAACAACTAAAAAGCAAAAAGCGAGAAAGTCAAGGCGCTAGCTAAAAAGTTGTTACCCAAAAACAACTAAAAAGCAAAAAGCGAGAAAGTCAAGGCGCTAGCTAAAAAGTTGTTACCCAAAAACAACTAAAAAGCAAAAAGCGAGAAAGTCAAGGCGCTAGCTAAAAGGTTGTTACCCAAAAACAACTAAAAAGCAAAAAGCGAGAAAGTCAAGGCACTAGCTAAAAAGTTGTTACCCAAAAACAACTAAAAAGCAAAAAGCGAGAAGTCAAAGCGCTAGCTAAAAAGTTGTTACCCAAAAACAACTAAAAAAGCAAAAAGCGAGAAGTCAAAACGCTAGCTAAAAAGTTGTTACCCGAGAACAACTAAAAAGCATAAAAGCGGAACGAAGACAATCGAAACACAAAGCATGGCATAATAAAGCTACAAGAGTAGCTAAAATAGCAGAACAGGTGTCCAAAATGTTTGCAGAAAACATCCAAAAAACAAAAGCCCACAGGTCGGGCAAAAGCACAAAAAGTACAAAAAATTACAGAGGATCAAGGCCCTTTCCAGACTCCGCATCAACACCTGGCTGAAACATGGATATCGGGACTGCAGGAACAGCACCATCGCTTGGAACCTCCATACCAACTCTATCCTCGGCCAAAGGTGAAGTCGGGTTCACGACCGGAGCCTCGGGGTCGGACACCGGAGCCTTGGGGTCGGACATCGGAACCTCATCCTCAACAGGGGCAGGAACAATCTTCCCCTCCACAACCATGTTATCCGTACTGAACAAACTGAGATCCAATTCGGGTGCAAGAACCCGGACCTGATCCCTCAAATTCACAAACATAGCATCCATACCCTTGGCCACATTATCTTCCAGCTCATAAAAGTCATCCCGAGCAGATTGCAGCTTCTCCTTCGTCTCCACAAGCTCAGCATACAGCTTGGTATAGTTCTCCGTCGCCACCCTCGCCATCTCCTCAGACGTCTTCGCCACCGCCACAGTCGCGGTAGCCCTAGTCTTCTCTTCCTCCAAAGACTCCTCCAGCTCGGCAATCCTAGCATCCTTCAGCTGACTAACCTTATCAAGCTCGGACCGGGCCTTCTCAAGTCGGGAGCTGGTCGCCCCAAGGGGAGCTTTCTTAAACTCCCGAGCAATGGCGGCATGAAGGCTAGCCATCCGAACACAACTCCGCGCCATATACTGAAAGTGATGCTCCATGGACGCATCATCAGTAGAAATAAAAGTCTGAGGAAGAATGTGCTGCTCAACCCAACCGAGAGCATCGAAATCCTTGTCATTGAAACCAGCAGGCTCTCGGGAAGTCTTCTGTTTCTTGGGGGGAGGACCCGAGGTCGAGGTCGGGGAAAGCTGACCGGGTCCGGAGGTCGGAGGATCCTGAGTTATAGCTCAGAACTGAGGGACCGGAATGGTCTTCGACCGAGTCTGAACACCAATTGTAGTCTTCTGCGGAGAAGGTCGGGGAGAAGCTTCAGCCTCGATATTCCGAGATGCCGCAGATTTCTTCGCTCGACGGAGAAACTTCATAGAATCAGCCTGAGAAGACATCTCTGCAGAAACGAAACAAAGAGGTTATCAAACAGAAAGATCAAAACAAAGTCAAAATATGAAAATGAAATCTCAAAAAGAGGTCGGGAACTACCTAACTCGGAACGGAGAAGGCTTGGATCTCCCAACATTTTCTTCGTATCCAAGTGAGGTGCCCGACCCCATAGACTGCTCAACACACCAACGAAAGCCTGTTCCACCTCATCTAGACTCTCGAAAGTGTACTTAATCGACACCACACTCTCTTGCCAACAAAGAGGAAACGAAGGCTCCCCACTCTCATCTAAGAAAAAAGGTCGGACATCTCCAACAGCCCGGACTTTGAAGTAATAGTTTTTGAAATCGTGAAACGACTCATCATACAAAGTGCAAAATTTCCTACCCTGGTTAGCCCTAAACGAAACCCAGGACACCTTCCCAGCACCCGACCCCGGCTTCGTCAGTACAAACAGATAAGAAAAAAGAGAAACAGAAGGGGAGACGCCTAAAATCTGACACAAAAGTTGGAAAAGCTTTAAAAACGCCCAAGAGTTCGGATGGAGTTGTGTAGGGGCAAGGTTACAAGACCAAAGGACCTCGGATTCCAGGTCGGTGAAAGGAAGACGGACACCTAGCTTGGAGAAGAAACAATCATAAGCATAGAAGAAAAGTTTCTCGGAACTCTCTAACGGCGGAAAACATACCCTCTCCTCGGACTCCGGGGCTGCTAACTCGTAATCCCGCTCAGACTCCCTGTTCTCACAAATACTACACTCCCTACGGAACCTAATCAGATACTCAGAATCTACAACAGACGGGACCCTTAAAGGAGCAGGATCTACCCAACCTAGACCACTCGGAATCTTGGTCGACATTGCTTGAAACACCTTTCGAGACATAAAAAATCTTGCCTACAAAGAAAGAATACAACAGCAAGACAAAAATCACACAAAGGCAGAAAAACCAAATTCAACAAAAACAAAAGAAAGCAAAGTTCTTTTACAAACAAGAAGGCAGCAACTCGAATAACAAAAATGGATCGGAGAAAAGAGTCCCCCACACACACATACAAAGCAATAGCGGCGCCTCTTTTCGGGGCAACCCGGGCATAGAAGATATCAGAAAAAAGAAGCGTACGAAGAATAAAAGCGAAAAAAGCAAACCTGGAAAAGAAGAAAGCGACGAGCTCCGACGAAAGGAAAAACGGCGGCGCAGAAAAGAACTCTGAAAAAACGCACAAAAAATGGAAGACGAAGAACAGAGAGAAAGAAGAGAAGATGCTCGAAAAGAAGTGATGAATAAACAAAGAAAAATGAAGAAAGGGGCAAATAAATAAAGCCTCCACAGAGCGCCGCACGGAAATCGAGGAAGAAACGGTAACAAGCAATAAATGCTGAAACGACCGTTTTCAAATTTTGAAAAACTACTATGCCCGAGCTCGACCTTCCGAAAAAAGACGAACTCGGGCAGGGGCACTGTTCATACCCTGACCGAGCTCTCCAAACTCGGTAAAGCTGATAGAAGGCCCGACCTCGACCCAAGGCCCACGTTCGAGGTCGGACCTCGGACAAACAGGCCAAAGAAAGGCCCATCAGAAGGAACTAAGCCCAAAACCTAAAGGCCGAAAGGGCCTGGGAAAGGCGGTTCCGCAAAGATAGAGATGAATCTCCCAAAAGATAAGATAAGATAAGAATATCTTATCCAGGGATGATCGCAGCCAACTACTATAAATACACTGGAGCACCCAGGTATAACTCATACTCTAATTCTACTTGATATCTGCTTGGACCCATGCTAACTTAAGCATCGGAGTGTCATTGCAGGTACAACCCCCCGCCGTTCAGCACAACCAGCTCGGGTCTCAGACCCACCACCTCGGGCCTTGCCGGAAGACCGAGCTGCACGTTTCAGGTAACCCTCGGAACACATCCCATCACCACCATCCATGGAAGAGCACCTACATCTATCAATCCAAGAGCAAGATGATCCCAATTATGCTATTGATATGGAACAAGAGAGAGAGGATCATCTTCGCAAATCCATACTTCCTAAGGAGCTAGAGGAGGCACTAAAGGTGAATGCAGAAGAGATCCTTGAAGGTGAAGGAGTAATTGAAGGGAGTTGTCATGGAAAGGTAATCATCAAGGAGGAACAAGAGTCAATGGATCATTTTAAGGAAACAGCAGATCAATTTCATGCAACCCTTCATCAACTAGAGCAAGCAATAAATCAATTATCTTCCTGACGTTCAGACATCAAACAGACTCCCATGGCCCCATGTGGAGAATCCAATGAAGAACGTAGCATGAGGGAGACACTAAAGACTCTAGTGGACAATAAGGAGCAAGACTTTATACTGGAACAAGTGGAGAAAGCCATAATAGTTGCAGAGGGAGAAGTGGTTGAAGATTTAGGAGATGCAGAACCTCCACAAGAACCTCAAGTCACAGAACCCTCTTCTAAGGAGTTTGAATTTGTTGTTGAGGAGGGTGTACAACCTCTAAGGCATATCATAGTTGAAGACTTGGAAGAGGTTGATCAAGAAATGGAGATTCAAGAAGAAAAAGCACAACCCCCCAAACCCTTGGTGAACAATGAAGAAGAAATTAAATTGGAAGAAATCTACCAAGAGGAAGAGGTTGATATTGACGAAGCTTGCAAAGAGGTGGTCGTTGTCAAAGAAGAACATAAAGGAGTAGAGCTTGCAAGTTCATTAGAAACCCCTCCCCCTAAGTTGCCATCATCCTTCACAACATTCAAGTGGGTAAAATTCATATCCCTTAGCTTTCTAATCCCACTTGAATATAGGCTACTGGAGACGGATGGTCAACTTAGAGCTCTTTGTGACATTAAGCATAAGAGGGAGATGGTCCGTGATAGAAGTTGTCAAGCAAGGTTCAACATGATTGTGTGCTCAATGTTTAAACGTAAAGGTTGGTGTAGAGCTCAGTTACATGGGTCTAGGAAGTTGTTTGGATGCTTCAGTGAGAATTCTAAAGCTGAACCACCCGGATGGAATCACGACAGTCAACTTGAAGACGGGTGCAGAAACAAGATTTGGGATTCCGGAGGATATTGGATTTGCAAACATTGGTGGAGATTCCTGGATCAATATAAGCATAGACCACCATAACAGGGAGCTCACCAAAGGTCCAACTTAAGGACTTTAACTAAAAGTGCTAGGTGGGAGACAACCCACCATGGTATGATCGTTCTTTTTCAATTTTATTTTGTGTTGTTTATTTTTTTATTTTATTTTATTTTCATTGAACCTGGAAGTTTTCATAGCATCTACATTAACACTGCATATTGCATACTACATAATTGCATAATAAAAAAAAATCGCACTCGACGCGGCATCGTCGTTGACGCGTCCGCGCCACTAGTGCGTTGGGTAGAAAAGAATTGAACAGAGAGTCACGCGAGAGCGTGGCTGGAGGCATGCCAGTGGCACAAACTATCCCACGCGACCGCGTCGCTGACGCGTCCGCATCACATGGGAATAATGGCCTCTCACGCGACTGCATCACCCACGCGGCCGCGTGCCATGAAAATCGACGTCAAAAATGTGCATGGCCGAAAGTTGTGCTAGAATTGGGCTGGACTCGCGCTAGAAGCCCAAGCCCTCCGACGCGAACGCGTGCCCCATCCGGCCGCGTCGTCTTTCAAATATGGCCATCCACGCGATCGCGTCACCCACGCGACCGCGTCACCTAGATTTTTGGCAAAATGCAATTCAAACAGAGAGTTGTGCGAATGCGAGGCTGCACTCGCACCGCTAGCACAAATCAAGTGACGCGATCGCGTGCCTGACGCGACCGCGTCGCCTGACCTTATTGCGCCCCACACGGCCGCGTCACACACGCGACCGCGTCGCCCGCGTCGCACAACCTATCCAGATCAGTGCCAATTTTCTTATCTTTTTTTCCCCAATCCTAATTTTTCCTCCCTCCTTTCTTACTTACTTCTTCTTCCCTTCTTTCCCTTTTCATTCTACTTATCTTTCATTTTCTTTTACTTAATTGCATACTTTCATTCATTGCATTATTTTCATTGGTGTTGGAATTTTATTTGGGTCATTGTTTTTTTTTCTATATTTTTGTGGATTATTTGACAATTATATATTAATTTTTAAAGGGTTTCTTGCATGTCCAATTTAATACTTTCAAATAGCTTATTTACCATGCATGCTATGTGTTTGTGAAAACGCCCGTATGGCATTGTGCACTATTTTTAAGATTTCTTTTAATCTTCTACTATAAATGCTTGCTTTTCACAAAACCCTTTTTATATTTTATTAATTAAATATAATTGTCAATACAAACGTTATTGTTAGTTTCTTACGACTAACAATACATTAAAGCTTTTGATGCTTGATCTATGCTACTCATGCCCTTGCCGGCATGCTAATAAACATCTTGTATCCAATACTCCCCATGCCTTGCTATATTTCCATTGATGAACTGATCACATAGAATCGCGACCATGTCTTCCATTCACTATTTTCCTTACTTGGCATGATATTCACTCGTACCGCCCTCCTCTTTGCTCTACACCTTTGACTTCATATCCCTTTTTCTTCTCCCCTTTTCAGGCTGGCCACCAGAACGGGTAAGGAGAAAGCTTCTACAACGAGCAACAGCTGAGGAACCACAACACCCGCCCACCTGTACATCTCAACATGCACCGAGGACGGTGCAATCTTTAAGTATGGGGAGGTCGATACCGATCTCCACGGGTTAGTTAGTCCCTTCTCAACACCAATTTTTGTTTTTCATTGTTGCATTTGCATGTTTGTTTTTTGTGCATATTTTACCACTTGGTTAAAGTAATATTTTCTTTCTCAAGAAATTTTTATAGTATTTCACTAATTTGAATAAAACTTTTTGAAAAACTTGTTTGAAGAAATATTGTTTTGGAACATAGTTTAGAGCTCGAACACACAAAACCAGTGAGCTTTTGAGCCTATTTGATTGGTTGCATTTTATCAACCAATATTTTATTTTTGGTATGTGTTTCTCTCTCTAAAAATTGTGATATTTGTCTTGCTTAATTCTATATTTTCATTATTTGATGTATGCATGCACTTATATGATTGAGGCCTTGTTTCACTGAGCTTACATACCCTTATGGCCTTACCTTTTATTATACTTTGCAAACCCATGTTGAGCCTATTTTACCCCTTGTTCTTTACATTAGCTCATCACTAACTCTAAGCGGAAAACAATAATGTCCCTAATTTGAATCCTTGATTAGCTTAGACTAGTGAGAATGCTCATGAATTAAGTGTGGGGAAAAGTGGGTTTGGAAATGTTTGGTTTGGGAATTGAGTATGTTAGACTTTGTGTGAAAATATGAAAAATGTTAAGAACATGTTTATGCATTCAAAACCTTAATCATATGCATTAAAAAAAAGCAAGTAATAAAAGGGGACAAAATGCCCCAAAGTAAGTGTTGGTATCAATGCTATGTACTAAACTCAAATTTAGGATGCATGAACATGTAGTAAACACAGTTAATGGGAAGTTAGATTTTGTATTTTAATTAAATAAATTGACTTAAGCTAGGTGGAAAGTTTATGTTAATTAAGGATTCAGATTTTAGTCCACTTGGCCAAATATAATCTTACCTTGACCCTAACCCCATTAAAACCCTTAAAAGACCTCTTGATTTGTGTATTGGTGCATTAAATTTTTATTGATTGTTACATGAAGAGCAAGCTATAGAAAGAAAGATTAGTAGAGAATTGAGAGAATTGACCCTAGACACTTGAGATTTAGAATGATATACACTACTAGTAAGGGTTTAGTGCTTAATTTTATGTTCCCTGCTTTCATGAGCTATCTTCTTCTTGCAAGTTATTTATATTGTATTTTGTGATTTGAATTAGTGAAATCCAGTTCGTATTTATTCTTGAAAGATTTATTTACTTTTTCACCAAGTAGGTAGAATCATTTTAGCATGTAGTTGCATTCACATTCATAGGTTGCATTGCATGAGTCTTGCCTTTCCCTACTCATTTATTTGGTCTCCTTGAGTTTAGCATGAGGACATGCTAATGTTTAAGTGTGGGGAGGTTGATAAACCACTATTTTATGGTTTACAATGTGCTTAATTGTGTGGTTTTATCATGGTCTTTACCCACTTATTCATATAATTAGCATGCATTTATATTTCCTTCCTAAAATTATTACATGATTGAAAACATACTTCTTTGGTCTTAATTTAGCTAATCTTAATCCTCTGTTATTGCCATTTGATGCCTTGATCTGTGTGTTAAGTGTTTCAGGCTTTATAGGGCATGAATGAGTGAGAGATTGGGAAGGAAGCTTGCAAAAATGGAAGGAACACCAGCGAGAAGTGACGCGTACACATCGGCGACGCGACCGTGCGGAAGAAAGGAATTTGTAGTGACGCGGCTGCATGACTCACGCGACCGCGCAGATTGGAAAAGCACAAGTGACGTGGAAGCGTGGACGACGCGAACGTGTGGCAGGGAAAAACGCGAATGACGCGTCCGCATGGATGACGCGATCGCGTGACGTGCGCAATCTGCAGAATTACAAAAGTCGCTGGCAGACATTCTGGGCCGCATTTCAACCCAGTTTTCAGCCCAGAAACACAAATTAAAGTCAGGGAACTTGCAGAGACTCATCATGTTTTGATAGTTTACTTTTTACAATTTTAGATGTAGTTTTTAGAGAGAGAGAGGGTCTCTCCTCTCTCTTAGGATTAGGATTAGGATTAGGATTAGGATTTTTATTAGGATTATGAATATTTCTTCTGCATCTCAGGTTCAATATTTTTTGGATTTGTTTATTTTCAATGATCCATGTTTGGATTGATTTTCTTATTTAAATATAATTTGAGATATTTTTAGATCTATGATTTGTTTCTTTCATTTATGATATGAATAATTTAGATTTTTCTACCTTTTGGCTTTGGTTGATTAATTGGTGACTCTTGAGTTATCAAACTCATTGTTGATTGAAAATTAGAATTCTTCAAGAATTGATTCGAGATCTAATAACTCTGACTTTTCCTAAGGAAAGACTGGGACTTGAGGATTCGAATTAATTCATTCACTTGACTTACCTTCATAGTTAGAGGTTAACAAAGTGGGAGAAAAATCCAATTCTCATCACAATTGATAAGGATAACTAGGATAAGACTTCCAGTTCTCATACCTTGCCAAGAGTTTATTTTACAGTCATTTATTTAGTTTACTTGTCATTTATCATATCTGTTCCTCATTCTTAAAACCCCTAATTTACAAACTCATAACCAATAATAAGAACATACCTCCCTGCAATTCCTTGAGAAGACGACCCGAGGTTTAAATACTTCGGTTATCAATTTATTTAGGGGTTTGTTACTTGTGACAACCAAAACTTTTGTACGAAGGGATTTCTGTTAGTTTAGAAGCTGTATCTACAATGCGAATATTTTTATAAATTCTTTACTAGCAAAAATTCTAACGTCACACTCCACAAAGAAAAGTTACAAAGTCACAACAAAACCATCAAAAGCTACGAGCTTTTGAAGAAATTTATCAGAAAGGGTTCTTTCAGACTTAAAGAAACTATCAACATCAACAACAGATAAGAGGCACAAGACAAGCAAACTATCAACATCAAAATTGACCATGCAAGAAATCTTCAAAGGCGCAACCTTTCTCAGAATCAAGCAGCTCATTATCACAAAAGAACCAAATCAAGAAGATACAACCAGAGCTAGTAAACAAATAGTCAAAACCCTAAACTAGCAGGAAAACAAGAAAAGGCTCATACAAATGGAAGAAAAGAAGACGCAACGACAGTCAAAATACAGCAAATGCAGAAAGATGCAAACTTTTTCTACAAATTAGACCTACAAAGAACGGCGTGAAAAATAGAGAGAGCCAACCTATAGAGAAGAAGGAGATGATAAACTGATCGAAGGTTGAAAACAAGCAACCAAGACGACACCAGCAAAAGACCTCCTTTTCGAGAAGGAAAAAATGAAGGGGCAAAGAGAAGAAGAGAAGTTACAGCAAAAACGGAGAAGAGAAACTAAAGAGAGAGGTTGTTAAAATTCAAAATGAAGACACAAAAAGGGAAATAAAAGGAAATGTTACAAAGTAAATAGTTATTTAAGCCTTCGCACGTTCCCTAGGAAAGTACAAACGCACGATGCAATTAAGAAGAGTGAGAAAAACACTCCACATTCAAACAAACTCTACAAAATAAGATCAACAATGCTCGAGCTCGACTTTTCCAAAAGGGGCCCAAGTTTGGAAAAGACACGACCTCAAAGGAAAGATCGAGCTCAAGCAGGGGCACTGTTCATACCCTGGGTCGAGCTATGCGACCCGAGTTAACTGAAGACAAGTCGACCGACCTGTTCAGACCAGGATTATCCGACCTCTTCATAAAAGAGGTCGGCCAAACCGCTACAGAGGCCCAAGGAGGCCCAAACAGAGGAACACGACCCAAATATAAAGGCAGCCCAAAGCCTAGAGAGATAAATGTGGTTCCCTCCAAAAGATAAGATGATTTCACTTAAAAGATAAGATAAGATAACTATCTTATCTCCAGAAAGGTCACTCCACACCATTATAAATACACTGGAGCACCCAGGTATAACTCATGCTCTGATTCTACTAAACACCTGCTTAATACCCTTGCTAACTTAAGCATCGGAGTCCCTTGCAGGCACCACCACCCTCCGGTGACGAAGGATCAGCACCAACACCAAGTCCAACAAGTCGGACACGGCGGCTCTGGCCACCATCATGAAGTCCGACTCAACAGCTCCGATCAGTACCGAAGATCTCGTCCAAGATTGACCTACAGTTTTAGGTAACCCTCGGAACAGTGGCCAACCTAAAAGGAGAGAAAAAAGAAAGAAAATTAAGCCTATAACAAAGATATCGAAATAAATAGAACATAGGCAGGGACTAATGCCAAATAAAAGTAGGGTTCTCACTACATGTTAGCTACACATGTAAGTGAGAAAGCAATATAGGCAAAGGGCGTATCAACTAATACTTGATGCGAGGGTAAAGTCAAAACATGAAGAGCATATTGAGCATCAAGTTCAAACAAGAATTGACACAAACAAGATTAGTGATAAGCATGGGAGCATTTGGTCCCATCGTAACTCAATGATAAGGAGGCATAAGAACAAAGAATGATGACTTAGGAAGGACTAAAGCACTAATCTCGTGTGTAGGACAAATATTACAATTAATGCAACAAGTCACGAAGCACCAAAACAATGCAAGAAATTATCAACAATTGAGTATAAGGGTTCAACACCATTATTAAAATGAAAAAAAAGACTTAGAAAATAAAATGAAAACAGGCTATAAAAACAAAATTGAAATGCAAAGAATAGAAGTATGAAAAATGAAATAAACAAAAGTAAATGGAAGAGGAGAAAAAAAACTCTTTTTTTACCAACGGGGACGCGTCATGCACGTTCACGCGTCGATGTGCATACCGTCCGAGGGACGCGTACGCGCTAAGTGCGCGTATGCGTAAGTTGTGTCAGGCGTAGGGCACAGCATCAGCCCAAGGTTGGCCCAACTCTCGGGAGAAAGTACTAGGGGTTAAAGTGGCGCGATCGACGCTCGCACACACAGCGTGCGTACGCTTGCATTGCGCAATTAGAATCAAGGACGCGTACGGGCCTGGTGTGCGTACGCGCAAGTTGCGTTGTGCCTTAGGCCCAATGTTCGCATAGTGTAGGCCTAACTCTCGGGTTTTGGCTGGGGATGGAATTTTTGCATCCACGCGTATGCGCCATGTACGCGAGTGCATGGATGGTCGAAAATGCCTGAAGCGTGCGTACGCGCCATGTACGCATACGCGTGATGGTGCTCTGTTTTTCAAAAATTTTTACCAAGTTCTTGCACCAAACAAAGCATTTTAACCCTCCAAACAACTACCGAAACACCATAAAACCTTATTCAACATGATAAAGTCCTAATTAAACTCAACAAACAAAATAAAACATGAAATCAACTAAATTCTACACTATTTACAAAAGAGAAAATGAAAAGAGTTTACCATGGTGGGGTGTCTCCCACCTAGCAGTTTTGTTTATTGTCCTTAAGTTGGACTTATGGGAAGCTCCTCATCAAGGTGGCTTGTGCTTGAACTCATCTTGGAACTCCCACCAATGCTTGGTTCTCTATTGTGCCCCAAGATTTCTCATAATTTGCACCAAGTCTTGATGGAGTTCTTCACAAGCTTGGGGCTCCCAAAGTCGATCCACTTCTTGTAATCTGGGATCCCACGCCTTATTTTCACACCCGTCTTGAAGTTGATTCTCATTATTGGTCCATCCAGGTGGTGAGCAAGATGAATTCTCTATGAAGTGACCAAACATCATCCTAGACCCAAGCAATCTAGTTTTACATGAACCCTTGCTTTTAAGTCTTGAGCATACGACCATCATGGACTTTGACTTACAATGCCAACCACTAACCATCTCCCTTTTGCTCTTAAAGCCATAAAATGTCTAAGTTGACCATCCGTTTCAAGCAAACCACATTCAAGGTGAATAATAGAGCTCAAGTATAAGGAATTTATCCACTTGAATGAAAGAATGGATGGTGGTGGCTTGGGGAGAGGTATTCCAATGTCCTTGCAAGCTCTACTCCCTTGTGTTTTTTCTTGATTGTCTCCACCTCTTTACAAACTATTTCCTTCTCAATCCTTTATTCATTAATTTAATCTAAATCTTTTCCATCACTCAATTCATAAATGGGAGGACAAGAGAAATTTACCTCCACATCACTTTCAAATTCATTGGGAGAAGGTTCTTTAAATTCAAAGGATTCTTCACCAAGAAGATTTGATGCATGATCCTCATCACCAAGGAAACTCAATTCTTGCTTTATTTCCTCTAAGTCTTCATTCAAAATTTGTTTTGGAGGTTGTGCACATTCCTCCTCAACATCAAATTCAATCTTCTTGGAGGGGTTTTCTTCAACGTTAGATCCCATGGAGATTCCGCATCTCCTAGGTCTTCAACCACTTCTTCCTCTTCTTTAACAAGCATAGGTTCCTCCAATTGCTCTAATATAAAGTGGCATTCCTCCTTCTCTACCGGAGTTTCCAATCTCTCTTTTATGCTATGCTCTTCAATTAATTCTCCACATGTGACCATGGGAGTGCTTTGAGTACTCAAGCATTGGGAGGCTAATCGGCTTACTACCTCGGTCAAGGTAGCCACAAATTCTAGTGTCTCCCTTTACATCTCTCTTTGCCCTTGAAGTATAAGGTCAAGGGTGTCATCCATTGAGGATTGGGGTGGATAGGATGGTTCATGATTTTGGAGAAAGGATTCATGATAAGGAAGTGGTTCTTCTTGGTAAGGATGTGGAGGTGGTGGTTCTTGGGAGTAATTACATTAGAATTCGGGTGGTTCTATGTATGGCTCATATGACTCAAAAGGTTGTTGGTTAGGTGGATATGGGTCAAGGTTATATGGAGATGTTTGGTGAAAAGAGGCTTGTGAGCATGGTTGAGGGCATTGTTGAGGACATGGCTCATAGGCATATGGTAGTGGTTCTTAAAAGTCACAAGGAGATTCACCATAGCCATGGATTGGTATGCATCATAGAATGGCTCTTCTTCATAGTGCCTTGGGAGAGGTTGTTGCCATGAGGATTGATCATATACATATGGCTCCTCCCACCTTTGGTTGTCCCATCCTTGATACACCTCTTCATTGTAATCTCCACTTCCTTCAACATGGCTGTAATCACACTCATAGCCAAAGTGAGAATTCATGATAAAAAGAGAAAATAAGAAACAAAAATCTAATGAAAAACAAAAGAAACAAAATTCTATAACTAGCAAATAAAGCAAAAAGCAAGATATTCATACTATTCACATATATACAATAACCAATAACATAACACCATTGCAACTCCCCGGTAACGGCGCCATTTTGATTATTGGATTTTTGTGTGGTCTAGAATTCACAAATAAAATCTCGTTGCAATATAGTTTCTAAACCAACAAATAATCCTTTCATACAAAAGATTGTTTGTCACTAGTACAAACCCCTAAAATTATAAACCGAAGCATTCAAACCTCGTGTCGTTCTCCATAGGAATTGCAATAAAGTGTCTTGTTATCGGTTATGAGTTATGTTTTGGGTTTTCGATAAGAGACATGAAAGATAAATGACAAGGAAGTAAACTAATGGCTAAAAAGGTCTTGGCAAGGGTTGGTGGTCAAGGATCTCTATCCTAATCACTAACCACAACTTGAGAATTGGCAAGGATGAATCTCATTAAATCATCCTCTAACTAGTAGTAGAGGAAAGTCAAATGAGCTATATCAATCCAAGTCCATAAGTCCTAAATATCCACTAATTGAATTAATGAGAGCTAGAGTCAATGGCTCCCAATCATCAATTACTTGGACATTAGTAACTCAAGAGTTCCTAAGTTACCTTTCCAAGCCAAGAGCACTAAAATCTACTCTAACATCCTTCCAAGCATTTCATCAAACACTTGGAAGGCATAAAAGGAAAGCATAGTAAATCAACAACAAGAACAAAATCTAACAACAACTAATTGCAAAGAATTAACAACAACAATTAAAGAAAACAAGATCTACGTGAATTACCTCAAATTGCATTAAAGGAAAATGGAAGAAGAAAGAGTGCATCAACAACAAAGTAAACAATTACAAGAATGAAATACAAAATTAGAGAGAGAAAGAGTAGAGGAAAAAGAAATTGTAAAGGAAAAGTAAATCAAAGCATGAATTAAACCTAGATCTAAGAAGAGATTAACCTAAACCTAAACCTAATTCTAGAGAGAAGTGAGAGCTTCTCTCTCTAAAAACTAACTCTAACTACTTCTAAAACTAAACTATGACCAAGATCAAAAGTATCCAAAAGTATATTGATTCCCCTTGAATCCTTGGCTTAAATAAAATCAGAAATGAGTTGGATTCGGCCCACAAGGCTTCTACAATCACTGGCCACAAGTTGCATTTTAAAAAGTCATGTGCAGCATCGGCGGGTACGTGTACAGTGTGCGTACGCGCCCCAATATGTGATGAAACTATGGCAAATCTTATATCATTTTGAAGTCCTGGATGTTAGCTTTCCAACGCAACTAGAACCGCCTCATTTGGACGTTTATAGCTCAAGTTATGATCGAATAAGTGCAAAGAGGTCGGCTTAACAGCTTTTGCGATTCCTTCATTTCTTCATGAGTTCTCCATTTTTACATGCTTTTTCCTCATTCCCTCAATCCGATCTTTGCCTTCTAAACCTGAAATCACTTAACAAATATATCAAGGCAACTAATGGAACCAAGGTAAATTGAATTTAGCTATTTTAAGTCCTAAAAAGCATGTTTTCACTCTTAAGCACAATTAAAGGAGAATGTACAAAACCATGCTATTTAATTGGATACATGGGAGAAAAGTTGACAAAACACTATAAATTCAACACAATATAAACCCTAAAAATGGGGTTTGTCAATTCTTGGCTAATGTGAATATGTGAATATATTTACCTTTTGCTTCTTTGTTAGTTGTTGCTAGTTGTAGGACTTTACCTTCTTTAGTTCTTATTAGTATTTGTTTTTGTTTTCTCTTTCACTATGAGTTCTCACCCCTTTGGCTATGAGTTTGGTTCAAACTATGTTGTAGGGAATGAAAGCTTTAATGAGGATTTGTACCAAGGATTTGGAGACCAAAGGTGGGAGGAGCCCTAAGCTTATGGACAACCTTCTTGGCAACAACCTCCTCCGGATTCTTATGGGTACAATCCAACTCTTGATGCATACCAATCTAATGTGTGTGATGACCCTCATTGTGGTTGTCAACCACAATCATCATATGCATATGATCCTTTCCCTCAACATAGTCCTCAACAACCATACTCACAAGCCTCATACCACCACTCACCTCCATATGATCCTAACCCATATCCACCATACCAATCACCATATGAACCATATCTAGAGCCACCACCATTCCAACACCAATACTCCCATGAACCCTAATTTTCTTATACACTACCTCAAGACTTTCACCAATATGAACCACCTTCCAACTACAATACCTTTTATTCAAATAATGAACCCTCTCTTCCACCCACACCTTCGTTAGACCAATCTCTCCAACCCCTATGGCAAGAACAACAAGAACTTCTAGCTAGGTGTCTAAAGCAAGAAGAAGAGCAAAGAATACTAGGGGAATTCGTGGCTAGTTTGACCGCAATGATGAGCCAATTGGCCTCAACGTGCTCAAGTATCCAAGACACTCCCAACGAGGAGGATTAATGTGAGGAGGAGAATTATTTGAAGAGCGCAATGAGGGGGAGAATTTGGAGTTTCATGGTGGAGAAGATGTGTTGAAGTAAGAAGTGCAACAAAAGAAGGAAATAGAGATAATTAAACCAAAGGAAGTGGTTGAAGATTTAAGAGATGTTGGGTTGAAAGAGGATTCTCAAGTTGAAGAGCTTTCTTCCATGGAGTTCGAAAGTGATGTCAAGGAGGATAGTGCACAACCTCCAAGGCCTAGTGTGATTGAAGAATTGGAAGAAATGGGGCAAGCACCAAATTCGCCTATCTATGATGATTCTGCATCAACATATGATTCTTTTGAGCTTGATGAATGATAAATCACTATTTTATGGTTTATATTGTATTTAATTGAGTGGTTTTATCAAGCTTTTCACCCACTTATTCATATGATTTGCATGATTTATATTTCCTTCCTAAAATTATTACATGATTGAAAACCTACTTCCTAGAAAATTTTAATTAGGTATTTTAATTCTCCTTTATTCCATTCGATGTCGTGATCTGTGTGTTAAGTGTTTCAGGCTTTATAAGGCATGAATGAGTGGGAGATTGGAAAGGAAGCTTGCAAAAATGGAAGGAATACAAGAAATTAAGGAGATGACCAGCGAGAAGTGACGCGGCCGCATGACTCACGCGACCACGCGGAAGAGAGGAAATTGCAGTGACGCTGCCGCCTGGCTCACGCGACTGCGCGGATCGGAAAAGCACGAACGACGCGAATGCATGGATGACGTGCATGCGTGATACGAAAAAGCTGAGTGACGCGATCGCGTGAACGACGCGAACGCGTGACGTGCGTGATCTGCAGAATTACAAAAGTTGCTGGCAGAGATTCTGGGCCACATTCTATCACCTTCGAGAGCGTTAGTGACACTCACCTTTGTCACTAACGCTCCAATTGCCTTAAGCCCCTACGTTAGAACCCACGTTAACTAAGTTAACATGGCTCTTAACGTAGTAATGAAGCCATCTCCAACGTTAGTGACAAAAGTGAGTGTCACTAATGTTGGATCTTTGAACCCCACTCCACGTTAACTTTCACGTTAGCAATCTTAACGTGAGAGTTAACGTAGGCAATGCTAATGATCCAACGTTAGTGACAAAAGTGAATGTCACTAACGTTGGCATTGTTGATCCTCTTCCACGTTAGAGTTCACATTAACTTAGTTAACGTGACTCTTAACGTGGGGCATTGCCTAGTTTCCCAACGTTAGTGGTGTTCACTTTTACCACTAACGTTGAGGAGAAACGTTATTGGAGTTCACGTTTCTCATTAACGTGGAGTCCTCTTTTTCTTCTACGTTAAGTACCACGTTAACTTAGTTAACGTGGCTCTTAACGTAGGCTATGAATGGCTTCGCAGGCGTTATTGGTGATCACTTTTCTCACTAACGTTGCAAGCTATTTGCCATCCCACGTTAGTAGTCACGTTAACTAAGTTAATGTGAATGCTAATGTGATTCTTCCATGCTTCATTTGTCCTGAAATCAAGCAATTAAAGTGCATCAAAGCTCTAGCCAAAGTCATGAGATTATGCATCATTAAATTATCATGCAATTCTGGCAAAAATCTCATAAAATCATGCAAAATTCACAATAGTTGCTTAAATGAAGGTGTAAGTGTATTTTCACCCAAAACTTGCCTTGTTTACTAGGAAAATGCATGAAACTACCCTAAAACAGTAAAGAAAAGGTCAGTGAAACTGGCCTAGATGCCCTGGCATCATAACACCAAACTTAAAGCTTGCTTGTCCCTAAGCAAGTACTGAAGCATAAGAAAAAATGAAATGAAAGAACAAGAAGATATGATGGAAGTAGCATTCATGGTTCATGGAGTTTCATGCATAGCAACTTAGGTTCTTTCCTTTTAGGTTTCAAGCCTTTATCAAATCCCTAGTCACTCTCTTGATTGCATCCCTTGAGGCTTCTTTCTTATTGATCCTTCTTTTTTTTCTTTTCAAAGTTTATTTTTCTTTTTGCTAGGTGCTTTGTAAGAGGGCGACTTTTTATGATAAGCTTTCAGCCAACACTCCCAAACCAGTTGGTTTTAAGGTGCTAGGTGTTAAGACACCCCTTAGGACTTACTCCCTCAAGTCTCTTTCTCTCATACATACACACCACAGGCACATGGTTTGTTATTCTTTCTTTCTTGAGACCTTGGTGTCCAGCACCTCTTTGGGTTACTAAGTGCTCTGTAACAAGGGTTACTCTTGGTAGTGGACTTTCAGCTGATAATTCCGGATTAGTTAATCCAAGTTACCAAGTGATAAGGCACCCCTAAGAGCTTATTCAACCAAATATATCCCTTGTACATAAACACCACAGACACATGCCTCAGTTTCGAAACCCTTAGTGCCTAGCATTATTTCTTATTGTGTTCCCTTTCTTATTTTCACTTATATTGCTCTTCTTTTTTCTTTTCTTGCTGGGATCTTATTGTTTAGCTAGCCTCAAAGAATGTGTCTCAAACATAGGACTTAGGATGGATAGTTGCTTTCTTTCCTTTCTTGGTGAACCAACTTAGCTTACTAATCATCCTACCACAAACATTCAGAATGCACTTTACAAAATAACTCCACTCTCATTCTTTTCATAACATTTTCTTTTTGATTAACTTAAAGAGACAAGCATACAAGTAAGAAAGGTGCAAGTGAACATTCAAGACATTAGGCTCAATAACATAGACTTAAGCAAGGAGAATTAAATGCATAATTGAAAATCCTAAACTACCATGGAAGCATGTTCTATTTCATACATGATTTTCCTTATTTAAAGCTTTGAAAAAGAAGGTAAACTAAGAAGGAACTTCACCACCTTTTACTTGTTGGCCTGCTCATTCTCTTCTACTCCCTTGGGATTCTCCTTGATTACTTGAGTCTCCATTCCCTTTACGCTTCCCCATTAACTTTTTCCAGAATCCGGCATCCTCCATCTTCTTCTTTAATGCTTCCTTTTGCTGTTTCACCTTCTCTTCTTCTTGTTCCGTTAAGTTCTTACGAACTGCCTCATAATTTGGGATGTCAGGGTGTAGGTGATGCATATGTTCAACCACATAGTTTAACTTTGCCTGAGTGTTGATGCTGAATTCTTCTCGGTGCAGTTGCCTTCCTTCATTTAGCACGCTGAATTCGTTGAATGCTTTCATCTGATTCATCTGGCGTTGGTTGAGTTCCTGGAGGCGTTTATCTTGACTTTCTTGCCTTTCAGTCACTTGATTGAAGGCTTGAGTAAGCTGGGAATAGTGCTCTTGTTGCTGCTCCATTAGCTGTCTCTGCCATTTCCTCTGTTGATTCATCTAATTTGTTAGCATTTCCTCTTGCCGATCCATTCTTTGAGATTGAAGTTGCAATTGTTGTTCTTGTCCTTCCATGTATAGCCTTGACAAATCATCAATGGCTCCTCGGATGTGACCCAAGTTGATGTCAGTTGGGTCATGATATCCTTCTTAATGATGTTCTGTGGGTTGGGGTTCTTCTTGGAGAGGCTCTTCCTCTTGTGCCTCTTCTGATGTCCTCTTCCTTAGGTGGGGTCTTTTCTGCTGTTGTGCTGGAGTCACATGGGTTATGCGTTGGAGTGTAAGTGATCTCCCAAGACCTAGCCAAGTTGGAATGCTATCCTCAAAGACTACCTTGGCTTTCATGCATAATCTAAGAATGGCTGGGGTACCAAAGTCTGGCACCTGAATCCTTTTTCTCAGCTGATTCTTGGATTCTTCAGCTATAATTTCGTGCACGTTGATGCTTCCACCCTTTATAAAGCAATGTACCATGGTAGCTCGAGTAATATTGACCTCCGAATTATTTGCTGCTGGAAGGATAGATCGTCTCACAAGCTCAAACCAGGCCTTGGCTTCCGGGATGAGGTCTCCTCTTCTGATGAACCGGGGTCTCTTATCTGCATACCTTTCCCAGTCAGATCCCACAATGCATATATCACCCACAATCACTTCCAATTCATCATTGTCGGCACCTTTATTTATTCTTTCTTGATAACCAAGCTCAACAAAACGTGGGGATTTCAAATGGAGAACTCTAGTGATTGCATTGGGGCTAAAATCCACCTATATTCCTCTTACATAGCTCTTGAAGGTAGGGGCTGTGGTTTTATCTTCTCTAACCACATTTGCATAAAATTCTCTGATGAGGTTTGCATTTGCCCTTGCTTCCTGGTTAGTGAGCTTTTCCCAACCCCTCTTTTCAATCTTCTCCCGAATTTGTGGACACTCATCTTCATCGAACTGAAAGGTCGATTCGGGCAAAATCTTCTTTTCCTTTATTCGCTCAAATTCGAGCTCATGGAAGGCTGTTTTGAATCTCCCGGTGTCGAAGGAGGGCTGCTCCATTGGTTCTTTTCCTCTTTGCCTCTTGAAGCTTGATGCTGCCATGAGTGAGAATTGAATAGTAGAGGCTAAGGGGTTGAAGATGGAGTTCGGTTGGTGGTTGGTGGACGAAATTGTGATCATTGTTCAAATTATTTTGAGATGAAGGCTTCTAAGGGGCAGCACCTGAATTCACAACTCCGTTCAACTAACCAGCAAGTGTACTGGGTCGTCCAAGTAATAAACCTTACGTGAGTAAGGGTCGATCCCACAGAGATTGTTGGTATGAAGCAAGCTATGGTCACCTTGTAAATCTCAGTTAGGGAGATTAAAGGGTAATTGTGATTATTGGAATAAATTATAAAATAAAAAGAAAATACATAATAAAAGGGATAGAATACTTATGCAGATTCATTGGTGGGAATTTCAGATAAGCGGATGGAGATGCTGTAGAGCTCAAGGACGCCTGCTCTCCTACTGCTTCTACTCAATCCTTCTTACTCCTTTCCATGGCAAGCTTTGTATAGGGGTTCACCATCAGCGGTGGCTACTTTCAATCCTCTCGGGAAAATATCCTATGCGGCTGTCACTCGCACAGCTAATCAGTCTGGAGGCATCACCCATGGTTGATGGCTACATCCCATCCTCGCAGTGAAAACTAATGCTCACGCACTCTGTCACAGTACGGCTAATCACTGGTTGGTTCCCGCTCCTACTGGAATAGAATCCCTTGATTCTTTTGCGTCTGTCACTAACGCCCAGCACTTGCAAGTTTGAAGCACGTCACAGTCATTCATTACCGGAATCCTACTCGGAATACCACAGACAAGGTTAGACTTTTCGGATTCCCAGGATCCTACTCGGAACACCACAGACAAGGTTGGACTTTCCGGATCCTCATAAATGCCACCATCTATCTAGCTTATACCACGAAGATTCTGTTGGGGAATCTAAGAGATACGCATTCAAGCTCTGTTGCATGTAGAACGGAAGTGGTTGTCAATCACGCGCGTTCATAAGTGAGAATGATAATGAGGGTTATCTAACTCATCACATTCATCATGTTCTTGGGTGCGAATGAATATCTTGGAATAAGAATAAGAGAGATTTGAATAAAAGAAAATAGAACTTCATTAATACTTGAGGTACAGCAGAGCTCCACACCCTTAATCTATGGTGTGCAGAAACTCCACCGTTGAAAATACATAAGCAAAGGGTCCAGGCATGGCCGAATGGCCAGCCCCCCCCCCCCCCCCCAAAACGTGATCAATAGCCTCTTAGGATGAAGAATAAAACAAAACTGAGACCAAAGATGTCTAATACAATAGTAAGAGGTCCTATATATACTAGACTAGCTACTAGGGTTTACATGAGTAAGTAATTGATGCATAAATCCACTTCCGGGGCCCACTTGGTGTATGCTTGGGCTGAGCTTGATCTATCCACGAGCAGAGGCTTCTCTTGGAGTTGAACTCCGAGTTATGACGTGTTTTGGGCGTTCAACTCCGGATCATGACGTTTTTCTGGCGTTTAACTCCAGACAGCAGCATGTACTTGGCGTTCAACGCCAAGTTACGTCGTCATTCTTCGAATAAAGTATGGACTATTATATATTGCTGGAAAGCCCTGGATGTCTACTTTCCAACGCCATTGAGAGCGCGCCAATTGGAGTTCTGTAGCTCCAGAAAATCCATTTCGAGTGCAGGGAGGTCAGAATCCAACAGCATCAGCAGTCCTTTTGTCAGCCTTTTTCAGAGTTTTGCTCAAATCCCTCAATTTCAGTCAGAATTTACCTGAAATCACAGAAAAACACACAAACTCATAGTAAAGTCCAGAAATGTGAATTTAACATAAAAACTAAGGAAAACATCCCTAAAAGTAGCTTGAACTTACTAAAAACTACCTAAAAACAATGCCAAAAAGCATATAAATTATCCGCTCATCACAACACCAAACTTAAATTGTTGCTTGTCCCCAAGCAACGACTGAAAATCAAATAGGATAAAAAGAAGAGAATATACTATAAATTCAGAAATATCAATGAATATTAATTATAATTAAATGAGCGGGACTTGTAGCTTTTTGCTTCCGAACAGTTTTGGCATCTCACTTTTTCCTTTGAAGTTCAGAGTGATTGGCATCTCTAGGAACTTAGAATTTTGGATTGTGTTATTGAATTTCCTAATTTAAGCATGTTGATTCTTGAACACAGCTACTTATGAGTCTTGGCCGTGGCCCTAAACACTTTGTCTTCCAGTATTACCACCGGATACATAAATGCCACAGACACATAACTGGGTGAACCTTTTCAGATTGTGACTCAGCTTTGCTAGAGTCCCCAGTTAGTGGTGTCCAGAGCTCTTAAGCACACTCTTTTGCTTTGGATCACGACTTTAACCACTCAGTCTCAAGCTTTTCACTTGGACCTTCATGACACAAGCACATGGTTAGGGACAGCTTGATTTAGCCGCTTAGGCCTGGATTTAATTTCCTTGGGCCCTCCTATCCATTAATGCTCAAAGCCTTGGATCCTTGCTTTTTGAAATTTTCGCCCTCTTTTTTTTTTTTTTTTTGAATACTTCTTCTTCTTCACTGCTTTTTCTTGCTTCAAGAATCAATTTCATGATTTTTCAGATCATCAATAACATTTTTCTTTGTTCATCATTCTTTCAAGAGCCAACAATTTTAACACTCATAAACAACAAGATCAAAAGATATATGCACTGTTCAATCATTCATTCAGAAAACAAAAAGCATTGTCACCACATCAATATAATTAAATTAAATTCAATAATAATTTCGAAATTCATGTACTTCTTGTTCTTTTGAATTAAAACATTTTTCTTTTAAGAGAGGTGAAGGATTAATGGAATTTATTTATAGCTTTAAGGCATGGTTACATACTAATGATCATGAAATAAAGACACAAAACATAGATAAACACCATATTAAAAACCGAAAACAGAAAGAAATAAAGAATCAAGGAATGAATCCACCTGAGTGAGGGTGGCGCCTTTTTGAAGAACCAATGGTGCTCTTTGAGCTCCTCTATGTCTCTTCCTTGCTTCTGTTGAATGATTCATAGTAATTTTGGTGTTCCTCCCCTTAGTTGCTCCTCTATATCTCAGGGATCTCTTGATTTGCAGCCACATGTTCTAACCAACTGAGCTATTCCAGCTTATATTAGTCTTTCCATCTCCCATGACTCAGAGGTGGAAGCTTTTGTCTTCCCTTTGAGGTTTCTCTGGCCTTAGGTGCCATTAATGGTAATGGAAAAGCAAAAAAAACTATGCTTTTACCACACCAAACTTAAAATATTGCTCGCCCTCGAGCAAGAGAAGAAAGAAGAGAAGAAGAAGAAGAAGAAGAATATGGAGGAGAGTGAGGGGAGATGGATTCGGCTATATGGGTGGGATTGGGTGGGAAGGAGAAGTTGAATTGTGAAGGTGAGTGGGGTTTATGGGAAAGAGTGAGTGGTGAATGAAAAACAGAAGGGATGACCATGAATGGAGTGAGAGAGGGCGAGGTAGGTGGGGATCCTGTGAGGTCCACAGATCCTGAGGTGTCAAGGAATTCCATCCCTGCACCAAATAGGCATGTAAAATGCCTTCATGCATCATTCTGGCGTTCAAACGCCCATTGATGCACGTTCTGGGCGTTCAACGCCCATGTAATGCATGTTTCTGGCGTTGAACGCCAGTTTCATGCTTGTTCCTGGCGTTCAGCGCCAGTTTGTCCTCTCTGTGCACCATCCTGGCGTTTAACGCCAGGTTGTTGCTTGTTTTGGGCGTTCAGCGCCAGAATGGTGCTCTGTTCTGGCGTTGAACGCCGGCCAGATGCACCTTACTGGCGTTGAACGCCAGTCTGCGCTGCCTCCAGGGTGAAAAATTTTTTCTTCTGTTTTTGACTCTGTTTTTAATTTTTTTTGATTTTTTCGTGACTTCTCATGATCATGTACCTAATTCAACACAAAAATAACAACAAAACAAAATAAAATAAAATTAGATAAATAAAATTGGGTTGCCTCCCAACAAGCGCTTCTTTAATGTCAATAGCTTGACAGTGGCTCTCATGGAGCCACATGGTGATCAGGTCAATTTAGTGTGTAGTCCCAACACCAAACTTAGAGTTTGGATATGGGGTTTGAACACCAAACTTAGAGTTTGATTGTGGCCTCACAACATCAAACTTAGAGTTTGACTGTGTGGGTTTTTCTTGACTCTGAACTGAGAGAAGCTCTTCATGCTTACTCTCTTTTGTCACAGTGGGATAGCCATGTGCCTGGAACACAAGGTAGTCCCCATTCAATTGAAGGACTAACTCACCTCTGTTGACATCTATCACAGCTCCTGCTGTGGCTAGGAAAGGTCTTCCTAGGATGATGCATTCATCATCTTCCTTCCTAGTGTCTAGGATTATGAAATCAGTAGGGATGTAAAGGCCTTCAACCCTTACTAGCACGTCCTCCACTATTCCATAAGCTTGTCTTATGGACTTATCTGCCAATTGTAATGAGAACAAGGCAGGTTGTACCTCAATGATCCCCAGCTTCTCCATTACAGAGAGTGGCATAAGATTTATCCCTGACCCAAGATCACATAGAGCTTTTTCAAAGCTCATAGTGCCAATGGTGCAAGGTATTAAGAACTTGCCAGGATCTTGTTTCTTTTGAGGTAGAGTTCTCTGAATCCAAGTATCTAGTTCACTAATGAGCAAGGGAGGTTCACTTTCCCAAGTCTCATTACCAAACAGCTTGGCATTCAGTTTCATGATAGCTCCTAAGTATTGAGCAACTTGCTCTCCAGTCACATCTTCATTCTCTTCAGAGGATGAATATTCTTCAGAGCTCATGAATGGCAGAAGGAGATTTAAAGGAATCTCTATGGTCTCTAAATGAGCCTCAAATTCCTCAGGATCCTTAATAGGAAACTTCTTCTTGCTTAAGGAACGTCCCAGGAGGTCTTCCTCACTAGGATTTTCGTCCTCCTCCTCCTTTGTGCATTCGGCCATATTGACTATGTCAATGGCCTTGCATTCTCCTTTTGGATTTTCATCTGTATTGCTTGGGAGAATACTGGGAGGAGTTTCAATAACTTTCTTACTCAGCTGGCCCACTTGTGCCTCCAGATTTCTAATGGAGGATCTTGTTTCATTCATGAAACTGAAAGTGGCCTTTGACAGATCAGAGACTATATTGGCTAAATTAGAATTGTTTTGTTCAGAGTTCTCTGTCTGTTGCTGAGAAGATGATGGATATGGCTTACTATTGTTCAGCCTATTGCGTCCACCATTGTTAAAACCTTGTTGAGATTTTTGTTGATCCTTCCATGAAAAATTTGGATGATTTCTCCATGATGAGTTATAGGTGTTTCCATAAGGTTCACCCATGTAATTAACCTCTGCCATGGCAGGGTTCTCAGGATCATAAGCTTCTTTAGAAGCTGCCTCTCTAGTACTGTTGGATTCATGTTGCAATCCATTCAGATTTTGAGAGATTATGTTGACCTGTTGAGTCAACATTTTGTTCTGAGCCAATATGGCATTCAGAGCATCAATTTCAAGAACTCCTTTCTTCTGAGGTACCCCATTATTCACGGAATTCCTCTCAGATGTGTACATGAACTGGTTGTTTGCAACCATGTCAATGAGTTCTTGAGCCTCTTCAGGCGTTTTCTTCAGGTGAATAGATCCACCTGCAGAATGGTCTAGTGACATTTTCGAAAATTCAGAGAGGCCATAATAGAATATATCTAATATGGTCCATTCTGAAAACATGTCAGATGGACATCTTTTGGTCAGCTGCTTATATCTTTCCCAAGCTTCATAGAGAGATTCACCATCTTTTTGTTTGAAGGTTTGAACATCCACTCTCAGCTTGCTCAGCTTTTGAGGAGGAAAGAATTTATCTAAGAAGGCAGTGACCAGCTTATCCCATGAGTCCAGGCTATCCTTGGGTTGTGAATCCAACCAGATTCTAGCTCTGTCTCTTACAGCAAAAGGGAAAAGCATGAGTCTGTAGACTTCAGGATCAACTCCATTCGTCTTTACAGTCTCACAGATCTACAAGAATTCAGTTAAAAACTGATAGGGATCTTCAGATGGAAGTCCATAAAACTTGCAGTTTTGTTGCATTAAAGCAACTAGTTGAGGCTTAAGCTCAAAGTTATTGGCTCCAATGGCAGGAATGGAGATGCTTCTTCCATCAAACTTGGACGTTGGCTTAGTGAAGTCACCAAGCATTCTCCTTGCATTATTATTATTATTTTCGGCAGCCATGTCTTTCTCTTGTTCGAAAATTTCTAGAAGGTCTCTTCTGGATTGTTGTAATTTAGCTTCTCTTAATTTTCTCTTCAGAGTCCTTTCAGGTTCTGGATCAACTTCAACAAGAGTGCCTTTTTCCCTGTTCCTGCTCATATGAAAGAGAAGAACCAAGAAAAGAAAGAGGAATCCTCTATGTCACAGTATAGAGATTTCTTTATGTTAGTAGAAGAAGAAAGGGGTATAAGAAAGAGGAAGGATGGATTCGGATTTTTGGATGAGGAGAGGTGAAGAGAAGTGTTAGTAATTAATTAATTAAATAGAAGAAGAAAAGAGGAGGGAGAATTCGAAAATAATTTTGAAAAAGAGTTAGTGATTTTCGAAAATTAAAGATAAATGTAATTAAAATTAAAATTTGAAACAATTAGTCAATTAAAAAGAATTTTTGAAAAAGAGAGAGATATTTTCGAAAATAGAAGAGAGAGAAAAGTGGTTAGGTGGTTTTGAAAAAGATAAGAAACAAACAACAAGTTAGTTAGTTGATTGAAAAAGATTTGAAATCAAATTTTGAAAAAGATAAAATTTTTGAAAAAGATAAGATAAAAAGATAAGATTTTTAAGAAAAAGATATTTTGAAAAAGATTTAATTTTTAAAATTACTTAACTAACAAGAAACTACAAGATAAGATTCTAGAACTTAAAGATTGAACCTTTCTTAACAAGAAAGTAACAAACTTCAAATTTTTGAACCAATCACATTAATTGTTAGTGAATTTTCGAAAATTAGATGTAAAGATAAGAAAAAGATTTTGAAAATATTTTGAAAAAGATTTTTGAAATTTTCGAAAATTATAAAAAAAAATGAAAAAGATATAATCTTTGAAAAAGATTTTGAAAAGATAAGATTTTTAAAATTTGAAATTTTGACTTGACTTGTAAGAAACAACTAATTTTGAAAATTTTTGACCAAGTCAACCCAAAATTTCGAAAATTTGGAGGGAAATAAGGAAAAGATATTTTTTGATTTTTAAATTTTTAAAGAAAAACACAAAAATGACCCAAAACATGAAAATTTTGGATCAAGACACAAGATGCATGCAAGAACACTATGAATGTCAAGATGAACACCAAGAACACTTTGAAGATCATGATGAACATCAAGAACATTTTTTTGAAAAATTTTTGATGCAAAGAAAACATGCAAGACACCAAACTTAGAAATTTTTAATGCATGGAAAACATGAATGCAAAAATGCACATGAAAAACAACACAAGACACAAAACAAGAAATCATCAAGATCAAACAAGAGGACTTATCAAGAACAACTTGAAGATCATGAAGAACACTATGAATGCATGAGATTTTTGAAAAATGCAAGAAAAATTTTAAAAGCATGCAATTGACACCAAACTTAAAAACTAACACAAGACTCAAACAAGAAACACAAAACATTTTTGGTTTTTATGATTTTCTAATTTTTTTTGTATTTTTATTAATTTTTTTTTTCGGAAATAATGTTATGAAAAACGAAAAATAAAAGAAAAATTTTTGAAAAAGATTTTGAAAAGAAAATTACCTAATCTGAGCAACAAGATGAACCGTCAGTTGTCCATACTCGAAAAATCCCCGGCAACGGCGCCAAAAACTTGGTGGACGAAATTGTGATCACTGTTCTAATTATTTTGAGATGAAGGCTTCTAAGGGGCAGCAGCTGAATTCACAACTCCGTTCAACTAACTAGCAAGTGTACTGGGTCGTCCAAGTAATAAACCTTACGTGAGTAAGGGTCGATCCCACAGAGATTGTTGGTATGAAGCAAGCTATGGTCACCTTGTAAATCTCAGTTAGGGAGATTAAAGGGTAATTGTGATTATTGGAATAAATTATAAAATAAAAAGAAAATACATAATAAAAGGGATAGAATACTTATGCAGATTCATTGGTGGGAATTTCAGATAAGCGGATGGAGATGCTGTAGAGCTCAAGGACGCCTGCTCTCCTACTGCTTCTACTCAATCCTTCTTACTCCTTTCCATGGCAAGCTTTGTATAGGGGTTCACCATCAGCGGTGGCTACTTTCAATCCTCTCGGGAAAATATCCTATGCGGCTGTCACTCGCACAGCTAATCAGTCTGGAGGCATCACCCATGGTTGATGGCTACATCCCATCCTCGCAGTGAAAACTAATGCTCACGCACTCTGTCACAGTACGGCTAATCACTGGTTGGTTCCCGCTCCTACTGGAATAGAATCCCTTGATTCTTTTGCGTCTGTCACTAACGCCCAGCACTTGCAAGTTTGAAGCACGTCACAGTCATTCATTACCGGAATCCTACTCGGAATACCACAGACAAGGTTAGACTTTTCGGATTCCCAGGATCCTACTCGGAACACCACAGACAAGGTTGGACTTTCCGGATCCTCATAAATGCCACCATCTATCTAGCTTATACCACGAAGATTCTGTTGGGGAATCTAAGAGATACGCATTCAAGCTCTGTTGCATGTAGAACGGAAGTGGTTGTCAATCACGCGCGTTCATAAGTGAGAATGATAATGAGGGTTATCTAACTCATCACATTCATCATGTTCTTGGGTGCGAATGAATATCTTGGAATAAGAATAAGAGAGATTTGAATAAAAGAAAATAGAACTTCATTAATACTTGAGGTACAGCAGAGCTCCACACCCTTAATCTATGGTGTGCAGAAACTCCACCGTTGAAAATACATAAGCAAAGGGTCCAGGCATGGCCGAATGGCCAGCCCCCCCAAAACGTGATCAATAGCCTCTTAGGATGAAGAATAAAACAAAACTGAGACCAAAGATGTCTAATACAATAGTAAGAGGTCCTATATATACTAGACTAGCTACTAGGGTTTACATGAGTAAGTAATTGATGCATAAATCCACTTCCGGGGCCCACTTGGTGTATGCTTGGGCTGAGCTTGATCTTTCCACGAGCAGAGGCTTCTCTTGGAGTTGAACTCCGAGTTATGACGTGTTTTGGGCGTTCAACTCCGGATCATGACGTTTTTCTGGCGTTTAACTCCAGACAGCAGCATGTACTTGACGTTCAACGCCAAGTTACGTCGTCATTCTTCGAATAAAGTATGGACTATTATATATTGCTGGAAAGCCCTGGATGTCTACTTTCCAACGCCATTGAGAGCGCGCCAATTGGAGTTCTGTAGCTCCAGAAAATCCATTTCGAGTGCAGGGAGGTCAGAATCCAACAGCATCAGCAGTCCTTTTGTCAGCCTTTTTCAGAGTTTTGCTCAAATCCCTCAATTTCAGTCAGAATTTACCTGAAATCACAGAAAAACACACAAACTCATAGTAAAGTCCAGAAATGTGAATTTAACATAAAAACTAAGGAAAACATCCCTAAAAGTAGCTTGAACTTACTAAAAACTACCTAAAAACAATGCCAAAAAGCGTATAAATTATCCGCTCATCAGTGGTGCACGAAATTGCAATCACACTTTTGCAATCCCGCACAACTAACCAGCAAGTGCACTGGGTCGTCCAAGTAATACCTTACGTGAGTAAGGGTCGATCCCACGGAGATTGTCGGCTTGAAGCAAGCTATGGTTATCTTGTAAATCTTAGTCAGGATATCAAAGATTATCAGGGTTGATTGTGAAAAGTAAAAGAACATGAAATAAGTACTTGTTTTGCAGTAATGGGGAACAGGTTGAGGTTTTGGAGATGCTCCATCTTCTGAATCTCTACTTTCCTACTGTCTTCTTCATCAAACACGCAAGGCTCCTTCCATGGCAAGCTGTATGTAGGGTTTCACCGTTGTCAATGGCTACCTCCCATCCTCTCAGTGGAAATGTTCAACGCACCCTGTCACGGCACGGCTATCCATTTGTCGGTTCTCAATCAGGCCGGAATAGAATCCAATGATTCTTTTGCGTCTGTCACTAACGCCCCGCCCTCAGGAGTTTGAAGCTCGTCACAGTCATTCAATCATTGAATCCTACTCAGAATACCACAGACAAGGTTTAGACCTTCCGGATTCTCTTGAATGCCGCCATCAATTCTAGCTTATACCACGAAGATTCTGATTAAAGAATCCAAGAGATATCTACTCAATCTAAAGTAGAACGGAGGTGGTTGTCAGGCACGCGTTCATAGTTGAGAATATGATGAGTGTCACGGGTCATCACATTCATCCGGGTTAAGAACAAGTGATATCTTAGAACGGAAGCAAGCATGATTGAATAAGAAACAGTAGTAATTGCATTAATCCATCAAGACACAGCAGAGCTCCTCACCCCCAACCATGGGGTTTAGAGACTCATGCTGTAAGAAGTACACAAAGAAACGTGTAAAGTGTCATGAGGTCCAGATACAATGTCGAAAGATCCTATTAATAGTGAACTAGTAACCTAGGGTATACAGAAATGAGTAAATGACATAAAAATCCACTTCTGGGTCCACTTAGTGTGTGCTTGGGCTGAGCATTGAAGCTTTCATGTGTAGAGACCTTTTCTGGAGTTAAACGCCAGCTTTCATGCCAGTTTGGGCGTTTAACTCCAATTTTTATGCCAGTTCCAGCGTTAAACGCTGGAAATTCTGAGGCTGATTTGCAACGCCGGTTTGGGCCATCAAATCTCGGGCAAAGCATGGACTATTATACATTTCTGGAAAGCCCAGGATGTCTAGTTTCCAACGCCGTTGAGAGCGCGCCAATTGGGCTTCTGTAGCTCCAGAAAATCCACTTCGAGTGCAGGGAGGTCAGAATCCAATAGCATCTGCAGTCCTTTTCAGTCTCTGAATCAGATTTTTGCTCAGGACCCTCAATTTCAGCCAGAAAATACCTGAAATCACAGAAAAACACACAAACTCATAGTAAAGTCCAGAAAGGTGAATTTTAACTAAAACTAATAAAATATACTAAAAACTAACTAGATCATACTAAAAACACACTAAAAATAATGCCAAAAAGCGTATAAATTATCCGCTCATCACAACACCAAACTTAAATTGTTGCTTGTCCCCAAGCAACTGAAAATCAAAGTAGGATAAAAAGAAGAGAATATACTATAGACTCCAAAATATCACAGAAACTTAGCTCCAACTAGATGAGCGGGACTAGTAGCTTTTTGCTTCCGAACAGTTTTGGCATCTCGCTTTCTTCTTTGAAGTTCAGAATGATTGGCATCTATAAGAACTCAGAATTCAGATTGTGTTATTGTTTCTCCTAGTGAAGCATGATGATTCTTGAACATAGCTACTTTATGAGTCTTGGCTGTGGCCCAAAGCACTCTGTCTTCCAGTATTACCACCGGATACATACATGCCACAGACACATAATTGGGTGAACCTTTTCAGATTGTGACTCAGCTTTGCTAGAGTCCCCAATTAAAGGTGTCCAGGGTTCTTAAGCACAATCTCTTTGCCTTGGTTCACAACTTTATTTCTTTCTTTTTCTTTCTTTTTCTTTTTTTTCTTTTTTTTTTTTTTGAATATTCACTGCTTTTTCTTGCTTCAAGAATCAATCTGATGATTTTTTTAGATCCTCAATAACAGTTCTCTTTTTCCTCATTCTTTCAAGAGCCAACAATTTTAGCATTCTCAAAATAACAAATTCAAAAGACTTATGCACTGTTCAAGCATTCATTCAGAAAACAAAAAGTATTGTCACCACATCAAACTAATTCAACTAGTTTCAAGGATAAATTCGAAATCCTGTACTTCTTGTTCTTTTGTGATTAAAGCATTTTTCATTTAAGAGAGGTGATGGATTCATAGGACATTCATAGCTTTAAGACATGAATTTTAAATTTTATTAATTATGAATTAAGAACAAGACTCAAAAATAGATATAAGATGAGACTAAAAATAGAAAACAAAAATTTAAATAGGCTCCTAATGATAGAGGTTTTTCACAGAGTTAGGACTCAACAACCTTGATTTTGAGAAGTGGATGCTCCCTCAAATTGAGGGGAGAACTTTTGGCATTTCAGTTCTTGAAGTTCACGCCCCTGCTTCTCTTGTTCCTTCAGCAATTTGCAGAGCATGCAGTTCTGATTCTGCTGTTCTTCCTTAAGTTGCTCCATAGTCTCTTGCAACTTGGTGATAGATGCTTCTAGGCTGGCCCAGTAGCCAATTTTAGGAAATTCAGGGAGGAACTCCTGCGCCCTCCTTTTGATAGAGTTGTCTTGTATTTGTCCTTCCATTGACTTCTTGGTGATTGGATGTTCAATGGGTATGAATTCATCTACTCCCATCTTTACCCCAGCCTCTTTACAGAGCAAGGAGATCAAGCTTGGGTAAGCCAATTTGGCTTCAGTGGAATTCTTATTTACAATTGTGTAGATCTCACAAGCAATCACATGATGAACCTCCACTTCTTTTCCAAGCATAATGCAATGAATCATCACTGCTCTCTTGATAGTGACCTCAGAACGGTTGCTAGTGGGCAGTATGGAACGCCCAATAAAGTCTAGCCAACCTCTTGCAATTGGTTTGAGGTCTCCCCTCTTGAGTTGGTTTGGGACACCCTTTGAATTGGTTATCCACTTAGTTCCAGGGAGGCATATGTCCTCTAGAACTTGATCCAACCCTTTATCTGCTCTCACCATTCTCCTATTAAAGGATTCAGGATCATCTTGCAGTTGAGGCAATTTGAAGATTTCTTTTATTTTGTCCAGATGGAAGTACATAACTTTCCCTCTGACCATGGTTCTGTAAGTATGGTAAGCGGTTCCAGTCATTCTCTGCTTATCTGTTAGCCACAGATTTGAGTAGAATTCCTGAACCATATTCCTTCCAACCTTTATCTCAGGATTGGTTAGAACTTCCCATCCTCTGTTTCGAATTTGCTCTTGGATCCCCGGATATTCACATTCTTTCAGATCAAATTTAACTTCCGGGATCACTGACCTCAGACCCATTATTTTGTGATAATGGTCTTCATGTTCTTTGGTTAAGAACTTCTCTTGATTCCAAAGATTCTTTGGATTATTCTCTTTCTTTCCTCTTAAATTGGTTTGTTTTCCCTTAGGAGCCATGATCTTGATGAATCTTGGCTTAGTGATCACGGAAAAGCACACCAAACTTAGAGGTTTGCTTGTCCTCAAGCAAAAGAAAGGAAAGAAGAGAGAGAGGAGAAGAGCAAATTCGAATGGTGTGGGGGAATGAGGAGGCCAAACATGTTTATATAAGGGGTGGAAGGAGATTTCGAAAAAAATTGAAAAGAGATTTGAGAAGATATGGATAGAATTTGAGAGAAGGGTGAGTTTTTTTGAACAAGATTTGGGATTGATTTGAGAGAGATTTGAAGAATGGTTTTGATTTTTGAAGATTTGAAAGTGAATGATAAAAGGTTGAAGTGTGTTTATGTGGAAATGTATGAGTAAGAAAAGGAAAGTTTAAAAAAAATTTGATTGGAAAGCAAAATCTTGGTTCCCCACCTTTCTGGCGTTAAACGCCCAGAATGGCATCCATTCTGGCGTTTAACGCCCATTTGTTGCCCATTGTGGGCGTTTAACGCCCAGCCAGGTGCCCTGGCTGGCGTTAAACGCCAGAATCCCCTTTGTCACTGGGCATTTTGCTAAACGCCCAGGATGCTGCACACCTGGCGTTAAACGCCCAGAATGGTGCCCATTCTGGCGTTTAACGCCCAATATGGCACCCTTACTGGCGTTAAACGCCCAGAATGGTGCCCATTCTGGCGTTTAACGGCCAAAATGCCCCTTACTGGCGTTTTTTCGCCAGTAAGCTCTTTTTCTCTACTTTTTGCGCTGAATCCTTCTGTAACTCTGTGAATTCCTTCAATTTTGATAATTGCCTCTGTAGAAATAAAACATATAACCTGCTAATGACTGGGTTACCTCCCAGCAAGCGCTTCTTTACTGTCTTTAGCTGGACCCTTACTGAGAATCACTCAAGTCTCAGTTTTGAGCATTCCTGCTCAAAATTGCTTTCAAGATAATGCTTGATTCTCTGTCCATTAACAATGAACTTTTTGTCAGAATCAATATCCTGAAGCTCAACATATCCATATGGTGATACTCCTGTAATCACATACGGGCCCCTCCAACAGGATTTTAGTTTTCCTGGAAACAATCTGAGCCTAGAGTTGAAGAGCAGAACTTTTTGTCCTGGCTCAAAGACTCTGGATGACAACTTCTTGTCATGCCACTTCTTTGCCTTTTCCTTATAAATCTTTGCATTTTCAAAGGCATTGAGTCTGAACTCCTCTAGCTCATTTAGCTGGAGCAATCTTTTTTCACCAGCTAACTGAGCATCCATGTTTAGGAATCTGGTTGCCCAGTAGGCTTTATATTCCAGTTCCACGGGCAGATGACAGGCCTTCCCATACACCAGTTGGTATGGAGAGGTTCCTATAGGAGTCTTGAATGCTGTTCTGTATGCCCACAGAGCATCATCCAAACTCTTTGCCCAATCCTTTCTTTGGGCCATCACAGTCCGTTCTAGGATTCTTTTTAGCTCTCTGTTAGAAACTTCAGCTTTCCCATTTGTCTGTGGATGATACGGAGTTGCCACTTTGTGGCTAATTCCATATCTGACCATAGCAGAGTATAGCTGTCTATTGCAGAAATGAGTGCCTCCATCACTGATTAGTACTCTGGGAACACCAAACCTGCTGAAGATGTGTTTCTGGAAGAATTTCAGCACGGTCTTGGTATCATTAGTGGGTGTAGCAATTGCTTCTACCCACTTAGATACATAGTCCACTGCTACCAAAATGTAAGTGTTTGAGTATGATGGTGGGAATGGACCCATGAAGTCAATTCCCCATACATCAAACAATTCTATCTCTAATATCCCTTGTTGAGGCATGGCATATCCGTGAGGCAAGTTACCAGCTCTTTGGCCACTGTCACAGTTACGCACAAACTCTCGGGCATCTTTATAGAGAGTAGGCCAGTAGAAGCCACATTGGAGGACTTTAGTGGCTGTTCGCTCACTTCCAAAATGTCCTCCATACTGTGATCCATGGCAGTGCCATAGGATCCTTTATGCTTCTTCTCTGGGTACACATCTGCGAATCATTCCGTCTGCACATCTCTTAAAGAGATACGGCTCATCCCATAGGTAGTACTTGGCATCTGAAATCAATTTCTTTCTTTGCACTCTGCTGTACTCCTGTGGTATGAACCTCACAGCTTTATAATTTGTAATATCTGCAAACCATGGAGCTTCCTGGATGGCAAAGAGTTGCTCATCTGGGAAAGTCTCAGAAATCTCAGTAGAAGGGAGGGACGCCCCAGCTACTGGTTCTATTCGGGACAGATGATTAGCTACCTGGTTCTCTGTCCCTTTTCTGTCTCTTATTTCTATATCAAACTCTTGCAGAAGCAACACCCATCTTATAAGCCTGGGTTTTGAATCCTGCTTTGTGAGTAAGTATTTAAGAGCAGCATGGTCAGTGTACACAATCACTTTGGATCCCACTAGATAGGATCTAAATTTGTCAATGGCATAGACCACTGCAAGTAACTCTTTTTCTGTGGTTGTGTAATTCTTCTGTGCATCATTTAGAACACGGCTGGCATAGTAAATGACGTGCAGAAGCTTGTTATGCCTCTGTCCCAACACTGCACCAATGGCATGGTCACTGGCATCACACATTAGTTCAAATGGTAATGTCCAATCTGGTGCAGAGATGACTGGTGCTGTGACCAGCTTGGCTTTCAGGGTCTCAAATGCCTGCAGACACTGTGTGTCAAACACAAATGGTGTGTCAGTAGCTAGCAGGTTGCTCAAAGGTTTTGCAATTTTCAAAAAATCCTTTATGAACCTTCTGTAGAATCCTGCATGCCCCAGAAAGCTTCTGATTGCCTTAACATTGGCAGGTGGTGGTAATTTTTCAATTACCTCTACCTTTGCCTTATCCACCTCTATTCCCCTGCTTGAAATTTTGTGCCCAAGGACAATTCCTTCAGTCACCATAAAGTGACATTTCTCCCAGTTTAAAACCAGGTTAGTCTCTTGGCACCTTTTCAGGACAAGTGCTAGGTGGTCAAGACAGGAGCTGAATGAGTCTCCATATACTGAGAAGTCATCCATGAAGACTTCCAGGAATTTCTCCACCATATCAGAGAAGATGGATAACATGCATCTCTGAAAGGTTGCAGGAGCATTACACAGACTAAAAGGCATCCTCCTGTAGGCAAACACGCCAGAAGGGCAAGTAAAGGCTGTTTTCTCTTAGTCCTGAGGATCTACTGCAATTTGGTTGTAACCTGAATAGCCATCCAAAAAGCAGTAATAATCATGACCAGCTAGTCTTTCTAGCATTTGGTCTATGAATGGTAAAGAAAAATGATCCTTTCTGGTGGCTGTATTGAGCCTTCTGTAGTCAATACACATACGCCACCCTGTGACTGTTCTTGTAGGAACCAGTTCATTTTTTTCATTATGAACCACTGTCATGCCTCCTTTCTTGGGGACAACTTGGACAGGGCTCACCCAGGGGCTATCAGAAATAGGATAAATAATCCCAGCCTCTAGTAATTTAGTGACCTCTTTCTGCACCACCTCCTTCATGGCTGGATTTAGCCTCCTCTGTGGTTGGACCACTGGTTTGGCATTATCCTCAAACAGGATCTTGTGCATGCATCTAGCTGGGCTAATGCCCTTAAGATCACTTATGGACCACCCAAGAGCTGTCTTGTGTGTCCTTAGCACTTGAATCAGTGCTTCCTCTTCCTGTGGATTTAAGGCAGAGCTTATAATCACTGAAAAAGTGTCACCCTCTCCCAGAAATGCATACTTCAGGGATGGTGGTAGTGGTTTGAGTTCAGGTTTGGGAGGCTTATCCTCCTCTTGAAGAATTTTCGAAAATTCCTTTGTTTCCTCTGGTTCTTCTTGATCAGGTTGAGCATCCTTGAAGATGTCCTCAAGCTCTGATTCTAGGCTTTCAGTCATATTGATCTCTTCCACCAAAGAGTCAATAATGTCAGCGCCCATGCAGTCATTTGGTGTGTCTGGATGCTGCATAGCTTTCACAGCATTCAACTTGAACTCATCCTCATTGACTCTCAGGGTTACTTCCCCTTTTTGTACATCAATGAGAGTTCGTCCAGTTGCTAGGAAAGGTCTTCCTAGAATGAGAGTTGCACTCTTGTGCTCCTCCATTTCCAGCACCACAAAGTCAGTTGGAAAGGCAAATGGCCCAACCTTGACAATCATATCCTCTATTATGCCTGATGGATGTTTAATGGAGCCATCAGCAAGTTGGAGGCATATCCGGGTTGGTTTGACTTCTCCAGTCAACCCAAGCTTTCTGATAGTGGATGCAGGTATTAGATTGATGCTTGCTCCAAGATCACATAGGGCTGTCTTGGTGCAAGCACCTTCTAATGTGCATGGTATCATAAAGCTTCCTGGATCTTGAAGCTTTTCTAGTAAGCTTTTCAGAATGACTGCACTGCATTCTTCAGTGAGAAATACTTTTTCAGTTTCTCTCCAATCCTTCTTATGACTTAAGATCTCTTTCATGAACTTAGCATAAGAAGGTATTTGCTCAAGTGCCTCTGCAAACGGAATCTTTATTTCAAGAGTCCTTAGATAATCTGCAAAGCGGGCAAATTGCTTATCCTGCTCTGCTTGGCGGAGTTTCTGAGGATAAGGCATCTTGGCTTTATATTCTTCAACCTTAATTGCTGCAGGCTTATTCCTTACAGAAGTGGTTGAAGAATCCTTTTAGAGGGATTACTGTCAGCACTCTCAGGTGTCTGATCCTCCCTTGGCGTCTGAACGCCAGGAATGGGTGAAGATTGGGCGTTTAACGCCAACTTCTCCCCCTTTTCTGGCATTTGAACGCCAGAACTGGGCAAGGAATGGGCGTTTAACGCCAGCTTTCCTTCCCTTTCTGGCGTTTTAACGCCAAAAGTATTCCTCTCTGGGCTCTTACTGTCCTCAGAGGGATTTTGGGCAGTGGCTTGGTTATCCTCTGTCAATTGTTCCTTATTTGACTTTTTGCTCTTTTGAGTGGTGTTGTTCAGTGTCTTCCCACTCCTCAGTTGAACTGCTTGACACTCTTCTGTTATCTGTTTAGATATCTGCTGTTTTGCTCGATTCAACTGCAGTTCTATGTTCTTGTTAGCAACTTTAGTTTCATGGAGCATCTCTTTAAATTCTGCTAACTGTTCTGTCATCAGGAGCAATTGTTGATTAAGCTCAATCATCTGTTCTTGAGGATTAGGATCAGTGACTACTGCCATGACTTTCTCTTTTGGAGAGAACTCATTGCTAGAGTACAAATATTGGTTTCTAGCAATAGTGTCTATAAGCTCTTGAGCTTCTTCAATTGTCTTCCTCATGTGTATAGATCCACCAGCTGAGTGGTCTAGAGACATCTGAGCTTTTTCTGTAAGTCCATAGTAGAAGATGTCTAACTGTACCCACTCTGAAAACATTTCAGAGGGGCATTTTCTTAGCATACCTCTATACCTCTCCCAGGCATTATAAAGGGATTCATTATCCTCTTGTTTAAAGCCTTGGATGTCCAGCCCTAGCTGTGTCATCCTCTTTGGAGGGTAAAAATGATTCAGGAATTTGTCTGATAACTGTTTCCATGTCTTTATGCTTGCTGTAGGTTGGTTATTCAACCACCTTTTAGCTTGATCTTTTACAGCAAATGGAAACAGTAATAGTCTGTAGACATCCTGATCCACCTCTTTATCATGTACTGTGTCAGCAATTTGTAAGAACTGTGCCAGAAACTCAGTAGGTTCTTCTTGTGGAAGACCAGAATACTGGCAGTTTTGCTGCACTATGATAATGAGTTGAGGATTTAGCTCAAAGCTGCTTGCTTTGATGGGAGGTGTACAGATGCTATTCCCATATGCAGCTGTAATGGGGTTAGCGTATGACCCCAGAGTCCTTCTGGACTGTTCAATTCCACTTAGGTCCATGATGGATAAAGGGAAATGATATGGATTGCAAGTAGATAAATATATATATATATATTTTTTGACCGAAAATAATAAAATAAAATAAATGGAAAATAAAGTCAAATTTCGAAAACTAAAAGAAAATAAGATCAAAGAAAATTGAAAACTGAATCAATTAGTCAATTAAAAAGATTTTGAAAAAGATTTGATTTTTGAAATGAGGAGAGAGAAAAACAACAAAATGACACCAAACTTAAAATTTTTAGGAAATCAGACACTAATTTTCAAAAATTTTTAAGGGAAAAACACAAAGAGGACACCAAACTTAGAATTTTTAAGGATCAAAAAGGGACTAGGGACATGCAAATTCGAAAATTAAAAGAAAAGCAAAAGCATGCAATTGACACCAAACTTAAAATATAAAACTAGACTCACTAAAAGACTCTACACCAACAAAAATAAAACAGTCCTAATCTAAGCAACAAGATAAGCCGTCAGTTGTCCAAACTCGAACAATCCCCGGCAACGGCGCCAAAAACTTGGTGCACGAAATTGCAATCACACTTTTGCAATCCCGCACAACTAACCAGCAAGTGCACTGGGTCGTCCAAGTAATACCTTACGCGAGTAAGGGTCGATCCCACGGAGATTGTCGGCTTGAAGCAAGCTATGGTTATCTTGTAAATCTTAGTCAGGATATCAAAGATTATCAGGGTTGATTGTGAAAAGTAAAAGAACATGAAATAAGTACTTGTTTTGCAGTAATGGGGAACAGGTTGAGGTTTTGGAGATGCTCCATCTTCTGAATCTCTGCTTTCCTACTGTCTTCTTCATCAAACACGCAACGCTCCTTCCATGGCATGCTGTATGTAGGGTTTCACCGTTGTCAATGGCTACCTCCCATCCTCTCTGTGGAAATGTTCAACGCACCCTGTCAAGGCACGGCTATCCATCTGTCGGTTCTCAATCAAGCCGGAATAGAATCCAATGATTCTTTTGCGTCTGTCACTAACGCCCCGCCCTCAGGAGTTTGAAGCTCGTCACAGTCATTCAATCATTGAATCCTACTCAGAATACCACAGACAAGGTTTAGACCTTCCGGATTCTCTTGAATGCCGCCATCAATTCTAGCTTATACCACGAAGATTCTGATTAAAGAATCCAAGAGATATCTACTCAATCTAAAGTAGAACGGAGGTGATTGTCTGGCACGCGTTCATAGTTGAGAATATGATGAGTGTCACGGGTTATCACATTCATCCGGGTTAAGAACAAGTGATATCATAGAACGGAAGCAAGCATGATTGAATAAGAAACAGTAGTAATTGCATTAATCCATCAAGACACAGCAGAGCTCCTCACCCCTAACCATGGGGTTTAGAGACTCATGCTGTAAGAAGTACACAAAGAAACGTGTAAAGTGTCATGAGGTCCAGATACAATGTCGAAAGATCCTATTAATAGTGAACTAGTAACCTAGGGTATACAGAAATGAGTAAATGACGTAAAAATCCACTTCTGGGTCCACTTAGTGTGTGCTTGGGCTGAGCACTGAAGCTTTCATGTGTAGAGACCTTTTCTGGAGTTAAACGCCAGCTTTCATGCCAGTTTGGGCGTTTAACTCCAATTTTTATGCCAGTTCCAGCGTTAAACGCTGGAAATTCTGAGGCTGATTTGCAACGCCGGTTTGGGCCATCAAATCTCGGGCAAAGCATGGACTATTATACATTGCTGGAAAGCCCAGGATGTCTACTTTCCAACGCCGTTGAGAGCGCGCCAATTGGGCTTCTGTAGCTCTAGAAAATCTACTTCGAGTGCAGGGAGGTCAGAATCAAACAGCATCTGCAGTCCTTTTCAGTCTCTGAATCAGATTTTTGCTCAGGACCCTCAATTTCAGCCAGAAAATACCTGAAATCACAGAAAAACACACAAACTCATAGTAAAGTCCAGAAAGGTGAATTTTAACTAAAAACTAATAAAAATATACTAAAAACTAACTAGATCATACTAAAAACACACTAAAAATAATGCCAAAAAGCGTATAAATTATCCGCTCATCAGTTGAGTTGAGGTAGAATGAGTCTTGAAGGAATGAGTTTTGAAGGGAAAAGAGAAGAGGTGAGTATATAAGGTATACGTGAAGTATGTATGGCCGAGAGAAAGAAGTGAAAAGAAAAGAATGGGGATATAGGGTGTGTACGGAAGAGTTGTGTGAAGGGGTTTATATAGAGGGATGGCAATTGTTGAAGGGTGTGGATTGATGGTGTTGTTTTGATAGTGGACGGTTGGGGTTTTGAGATTGGATTATCACATGTATCACCTCCTTTATGAGGGTCTTGGTTCGGTCTCCATAGCCATCCATTCCCCACGTTGCATGGCAACACTTCCAAGGACATTTCCTATGAAGACAAGTGTAAAATTCCCTTGGTGTAGTGGCCGAATCTCCTTGTATTAATTGTTCTATCAATTACCATCAATGTCCTTTTTGATTCCCTATATACAAACAGTAGATGCAATGGGTTATTTGAACTTTTGGTGGGAAAAAGTGTGAACTAATAAAATGTTTCTTTTTCTTTTTCTTTTTCTTTCGTTTCTATATGACTAAATGCTTTCCAGGAAAACAAATCAATTAAACATTATACTTCCCATGCATGCACGTTGGTACACCAAAATTGTTTGTAATCACATGGTGCAACAAGTTTGGGGAATGAACTTTCCTCATAAGGTGTGTTCAAACCACACTTGGTGTGCTTTGAACACTAAACTTATCATGTACTATAAGTTGCATGTAGAGGGACTTATTGTCAGTTTTCAAAATTAATTTGAAATTCCATGGAAATTTCCTTATTGCTATTATTATTAGAAATTTAAAGAAGAGAGAGTTATAGAACATGGGTTGCCTCCCATGAAGCGCTTCTTTAGCATCACTAGCTTGACGTTTGGTTCTTGTCAAGGAGGTTGATAGTGCTTGAAGTCCTCCCCTCTTGCAGTAAGTTTGCCTCCAGTGAAATTGTTGAGAAGTTCGTCTCCCGGGGAGAGATCTTCTGTAGGTATCTTTCTGCTTCTCCATCTCCTTGGAACTTTTTTCTTTGTTTCCATTGATGTTTTCTTGTTTTCTATGGATTCTTTCTCTATGAGATTCTTGTTATCGATCTTGCATGACTCTGGTGGTTCTAGTTCCTCTTGGATCACCTTTGAACATGGTTCTTCCTGACTATAAGGCTCCCCAACCAATGGGGCTTCCAATTGTGTTGTTTGTGCTTCCTCGTTTGGCTCTTCTATCATCTTATTGTCTTCGTGATCTGCTCCTTGTGAGAGGTTGTAAACATTGAAAGCGAGCTGCTCATCATGTATTCTCAGCACTAACTCTCCTCGTTCTACATCTATGAGTGCTCTAGCAGTGGCTAGGAAGGGTCTTCCCAGAATGATGGGGTAAATAAGATTCTCATCCATTTCCAGAACGACAAAATCTGTGGGAAGATCGTAGCTCCCAACCTTCACCAGCACATTTTCAACTACTCCTACTGCTTGTTTTTGGGTTTTGTCAGCCAATCTGATAATTACATCAGTAAGAGTTAGTTCATTGATTTGGAGCTTCTTCATGAGAGAGAGAGGCATTAAGTTGATACTTGCTCCCAAGTCACAAAGCCCTTTGTCAATCATTGTTTCTCCTATGGCACAAGGAATGTGAAAGCTTCCTGGATCCTCCTTCTTTGTGGGTGGTCCTGGTTGAATGAGAGCACTACAATCTCTGTTCATCTTGATTGTTTGTCCACCCTTCAAAGGACTTTTTCTGGCTAGTAGCTCCTTTATATACTTAATGTAGAAGGGCATCTGTTGGAGGGCTTTAATGAATGGTATATTTACATCTAAAGATGCAAACATATCAAGAAACCTTGAATACATTCTCCCTGCTACACCACCTTTAAGCCTGTGGGGAAAAGGTGCATATGGGTTCAATACCTCCTTCTTCTTTAGCTCTTCCTTGGATGTGAGTGGAGTTGCATAGATTCCTTCCTCTTGACTTTCTTTTTGGTTATTTTGGAGGTGTTCTACTCCATTCATACTCCCCTCATCACTTGTGGTTATCATTTTGCATTCTTCCCATCTCAGTTTCTTTGGTTCTCCTCTTGGATTCTTCTCTGTATCACTGGAGAATCCATCAGTGGGTTTGGGAATTTATTGAGATAGATAACCTACTTGGGACTCCAATATCTTGATGTTTTCTCCTTGGTTCTTGATGTTAGCTCGCACTTCTTCCTTAAACACTTTGTTGTCTTGGACTTCTCTAAATATGTTTTCAAGTAGAGCCTCAATCTTTGAAAGCCTATCATCTGTGGATGATGGTGGGTTGAGATTAGGTGGTTGAGAAGGTTGGTTAGATGGATGTTGGTAATATCTCTGTGAAGTGTTTTGATGAGTGGCATTGTTGTTGGAGTTGAAGTTGGAACGTCTCTGATCTTGTCCTTGGTCTTGTTGGTTTCCCCATCCAAAGTTGGGGTGATTTCTCCATCCAGAGTTGTAGGTTTTAGAGTATGGATCATGGACTTGTCTAGGTGAATTTCCCACATAGTTGGCTTGCTCCCAGTCACCTTCTTCTCCTATGTTTACTCCTTCATGAGTTGGTGATGAGGTGATGGTTGTTGCAACGTAGTTCTCTTCCACCTTCTTGCTAAGATCTGCTAGCTGCTTGGTGATTATCTTGTTTTGGGCTAATAGTGCATCCATGTGGTTCAGCTCCATTACTCCCTTAGTGTTACTTCTTTCAGAGGCATAAAAGTAGTCATTCTCAGCAACTATTTCAATGACATCTATGGCTTCTTCAATGGTTTTCTTCTTGTTTAAAGAACCTCCTGATGAATGATCTACAGCCTTCTTTGACTCATAGGAAAAACCTTCATAGAAGATGTGAAGTTGAAGCCACTCATTAAACATCTCTGGTGGGCATCTCCTTGTCAAGTCTTTGAATTTCTCCCATGCTTCATAAAGTGTCTCACCATCTTGTTGCCTGAAAGTCTGCAGCTCAGTTCTTAGCCTATTGATCCTTTGAGGAGGATAAAATCTTGCTAAAAACTTGTTCACCACTTCGTCCCAATTAGTCAAGCTTTTCTTTGGGAAGGATTCAAGCCATTTGGATGCCTTGTCCCTGAGTGAAAAGGGGAACAAGAGCAACCTATAGACATCGGGGTGGACTCCATTGGACTTTACCGTGTCACAAATCCTCAAGAAGATGGTCAAGTGTTGGTTAGGGTCTTCTTGAGGACCTCCTCCAAATGAGCAATTATTTTGCACCAAAGTAATGAGCTGAGGTTTTAGCTCGAAATTGTTGGCATGTATGGTGGGTTTCTGAATGCTGCTTCCATAGTTTCCTGGATTAGGATTGATATAGGATCCTAAGACCTTCCTTTCATGCCCAGCCCAGTTTGCATGGCCTTCTCTGGCATGATTATGAGCTTCTTCTTCATGATTGTTCTCCAAATTCTCTTCCATGTTGGGTTCAAAGTACTCTTCCTCTTCCTCAGCACCAATAATTCTTTTTCCTCTTGCCTCCCTTTTTCATCTCCAAAGGGTTCTCTCAGGTTCTGAATCAAAGGATGTTGAGACTCCTTCTCTTCTCCCTGTCATACAACAAACAGAATGCACAACAAGAGATATAGTGAAGACTATTTTTGTTAGAATGATTGTTAGTGTGAGTGATACAATTTATCAAACAGTTAGTGGATTAGTGAGCTGAATTATGATAAACTAAGAAAAAAGAGAACAGAAAATAGATAGGGTAAAGGGGATGAGGAAGAAATTAAAAACAAACTAAGGTAAATTACTGAATACAGAAAAGAATAACGAAAAATAATAAAAAAAATGCTCAATCTAGTGATCTTCTAGCTTAATCATTGTTGATTCAAAATCAATCCCCGGCAACGGTGCCATAAACTTGATGCACGGAAACTTGTCTCTCAACAAATTTTCCTTCAGCAAGTATACCGAATTATTGTCAAGTAAAACTCACTATAGAGTGAGGTCGAATCCCACAAGGATTGATTGGTCAAGCAACTTTAGTTAGAAGAATATGCTAGTTGAGCTAAACAGAATTGAGGTTAAGATGCAGAAATTTAAATGACTGGAAAGTAAATAGCAGAAATTAAAGTGCAGAATCTTAAATGGGGAATTGGGGTAATGCTCATAAAAGTAAATGGCAGAAATTAAAGAGAATGGGTAAGATCAGAAATGGAGAGATCATTGGGTTTAGGAGATGTTGCAATTCTCCAGATCAAGTTCATTCTCATCTCTTCCTCAATCAATGCATTCATTGATCTCCTTGGCAATCTTAAGTGATTGGATTCCAATTCCTTGGTAATCCAATCTCTTAAATCTTGATCAATAGCCAATTCCTTGGTCAATTGCTCATGAGAAGAGATGAAGTATGGTCACTGATTATACCACATGCATTCCCAAATCAAGTATTGGTAGGATTATAGTCACATATCTATCCAAACCCAAATTGGTCCAACATGAGAAAGCATTTGTAGCATGATCTCTTCATTCCTCTTCCAAGGTTACGAAGAGATCCAATTATGGAGAGTTTCTTTTCCAAGACAACTAACCAATTGAATTATGATTGAAAGCTTTCTAGTAAAATCAAGAGAAAAGATAGAAGAAGAAGAATGAAAACTAATATTGATCCATCAAATTACAGCAGAGCTCCCTAACCCAATGAAAGGGGTTTAGTTGTTCATAGCTCTAGGAATCAAAATTGGCAGAAAAGAAGAATCCATGTTAGAAGTACAAAAAAGTAAATATGCAGAGAGTAGTTCCCAAAAGTCCAAAAGCTCTCAGCTAGTTCAAAACTACTCCTATATATACTACTCTTCATGATCTTCTAGTGAGTTCTTCAAGTCTTGGATGTGGGCTTTGGACCTTGAGTTGAAGCAATTCTCATCTTTAGTGGGCCCAGCTTGCAGAGAAATATGAATTAGGCTTGGGCATTTAGTGAGATTAACGTCGAATACATTTCTGGGTGCGAGAACGTTAGTGGCATTCACCTTTTCCACTAACGTTCCACCCTTATGTGCCCACGTTATTCTCAACGTTAGAAGTCTTAACGTGACTTCTAAGGTTTCTTCTCAATTCTTGGCCAACGTTAATGGGACTCACTTTTCCCATTAACGTTGGCTTGTGCCCTTTTTCGCAAACGTTAATGGGAATCACTTTTCCCATTAACGTTGCTTGCCTCTTGCCCCCTACGTTAGGTCTCACGTTAGCTTAGCTAACGTAGCTCTTAACGTGGGCATCTATCACCTTCGAGAGCGTTAGTGACACTCACCTTTGTCACTAACACTCCAATTGCCTTAAGCCCCTACGTTAGAACCCACGTTAACTAAGTTAACGTGGCTCTTAACGTAGTAATGAAGCCATCTCCCAACGTTAGTGACAAAAGTGAGTGTCACTAACGTTGGCTCTTTGAACCCCACTCCACGTTAACTTTCACGTTAACAATCTTAACGTGAGAGTTAACGTAGGCAATGCTAATGATCCAACGTTAGTGAAAAAATTGAATGTCACTAATGTTGGCATTGTTGATCCTCTTCCACGTTAGAGTTCACGTTAACTTAGTTAACGTGACTCTTAACGTGGGGCATTGCCTAGTTTCCCATCTTTAGTGGTGTTCACTTTTACCACTAACGTTGAGGAGAAACGTTATTGGAGTTCACGTTTCTCATTAACGTGGAGTCCTCTTTTTCTTCTACGTTAAGTACCACGTTAACTTAGTTAACGTGGCTCTTAACGTAGGCTATGAATGGCTTCGCAGGCGTTATTGGTGATCACTTTTCTCATTAACATTGCAAGCTATTTGCCATCCCACGTTAGTAGTCACGTTAACTAAGTTAACGTGAATGCTAACGTGACTCTTCCATGCTTCATTTGTCCTAAAATCAAGCAATTAAAGTGCATCAAAGCTCTAGCCAAAGTCATGAGATTATGCATTATTAAATTATCATGCAATTCTGGCAAAAATCTCATGAAATCATGCAAAATTCACAATAGTTGCTTAAATGAAGGTGTAAGTGTATTTTCACCCAAAACTTGCCTTGTTTACTAGGAAAATGCATGAAACTACCCTAAAACAGTAAAGAAAAGGTCAGTGAAACTGGCCTAGATGCCCTGGCATCAGTTCTAAATTGACAAATTATCCTTGGTCAACGTTTAATTTGTTTGTCACTTAAGCAAACAAATAAAAACAACTGAAGTATTTAAACCTCGGGTTGTCTCTCTAAGGAATTGCAGGGAAGTGTAGTTATTATTGGTTATGGGATTGTATTTTTGGGGTTTTTAAATGATGAACAAGGAATGTAAATAACAAGAACTAAACTAATAACTTAGAAAAGTCCTAGCAAGGGTTGAGAATTGGAATTCCTATCCTCATTATCATCATCAATTGGGATGGTAATTGCCTTTTGCTTTCACTTAGTTAACCTCTAACAATTGAAGGAAAGTCAAGTGAGCAAAATCAACTTGAGTTCACAAGTCTTAATCAAAGAATAGATTTAGTGAAGTTCAAGCCAACTAACAACCTTCAATCACCAATCAACAAGAGACTTTGACAATTTAAGAGTCTCCAAATTACTCAATCCAAGCTAAGACAGAAAAATCTAATTTAAATTCAAACCAATTATTTTATCAAACACTTGGAAGGCACAAAATAGAAACATGGAGAATTAACAAGAAATAGTAGAATCTAAGACTAACAATTGCAAGGAATCAATAACCAACAATTAAAGAAAGAAGCCATAAATATGAAATACTTCAAATTGCATTAAAAGGAAATTAAATCTAATAAGAAGAGTTCATAAACTAAATTTAAAAAATAAAGAAATCAACAAAAGGAAATAAACTAAGATACTAGGACAATAAAACGTAGAGGAGAAACTAAATTAAAGTAAGATTGAAATCTGAATTTGAGAAGAAATAAAACTAAAAGAAACCTTAAAACCTAGAGAGAGGAGAGAACCTTTCTCTCTAGAATTCTACATCTAAAACTCAAGTGTGTGAATGAATGAATGATGCATCAATCCCAGCTCTACTCCACAGCCTCTTGTCTTTCTTTTCTGGCCTGAAACTGGGTCAAAAGCAGCCCAGAAGTTGCTCCCAGCGAATTTCCTTTACTTAGACACGTGACACTCATCACACGTACGTGTCAGCCACGCGTACGCTTCGTTGAACTTTGCACCTGGACACACATACGCTTCGTGATCACGCGTACGCGTACGCGTAGGTACCAACTTGTTAAAGCATCAATTTCTTGTGTTCTTTTCACTTTTGCAAGCTTCCTTTCCATCCTCTAAGCTATTCCATCCCTTTAACTCTGAAAATAATTAACAAATATATCACGGCATCGAATGGTAATAAGAGAGGATTAAGAATTATGAATTTTAAGGCGAAAGAAGCATGTTTTCATTCATAGCATAAAATTAGGAAGGAATGAATCTTAAAACCATGCAAATTATATGAATAAGTGTGAGTAAAATTGATAGAATCCACTCGATTCGATTCAAAATAAGTCATAAAATAGTGGCTCATCACTCATTAAGGACCTGGAAACTCATAGAAGCAAAGAACTATTTTGGAGACTTAGTATTATAATTTGTTTATGTATATATATGTAACTTGAACTCTCCACCTTGTATATATTATATGTTATCCTTCTTAGAGGTTGACTTGGAGAAATAAGTATTTTTACATTGTCTTTTGGGATATATTCTGGGTTATATATATATATATATATATATATATAATCATCTTTTAGAACTCTACTTATATACATCTGTTTGGTTTTCTGTATAAGCTTTCTGTCTTTCTGTGTCTTGTGAGCGTTATATCTTCGGTTTGGTTTTGATCGTACCCTTTTCTTTTAAGGCTCCTAAATATATTATTCTTGTTTATATATATATATATATATATATATATATATATATGTATGTATGTATGTATGTATTTTTACTTTTACAGGTCGTAGCGCCTCGCCACCTCTTATTTACGTCCTAGGTGTAAAGCTCTAAGTGGAAGGGTGTTATATTATGATATCAGAGCAGTTCATTCCTATAGAGCCTAGGGGACGAGCTAACTATGCTTCTGAGCATACTCTGTGTTATGTGTATAAGCTACTTAGGCTATCTGATTGATATGTGTAGCATACTTAGTTGTGAGCATGCATTTGGGACTTTATAGCACAAAACTTCAGATATTGAGACTGATCACCTTGATATCCCTTTTTTGGTATGGACAAGAACCAAATGGCGTCTCATAGACCAGGGCAAGGTACTCTAAGAGAAAATCTTGTGGTTGAACTAGCACGAGAACGTCAAGACGAAAACCTTGGTGTTGGTACAAGCAACGTAGGTTGAGATTATATGTCTACGACCCTTATAGGTTGAGATTATATCTCAATTCAACGGAAATGTCAATGCTCTGGAGGCTGATGGGTGATTTCGAGATGTGGAAAAGTTTTTACAAACTCAGCGTGTTTCCTAAAGTAGAGTCGGTACAGATAGTAACCTATATGTTAAAGGAGATGATCAGTGTTGGTGGCAGGAGCTATGTCGTACCTTACAGGTAGAATTAACCAATATTCCTTTGAATAGGTCCAAGACGAAGTTTTACAAAAAGTATTTCTCGCAAGCAATTCGCATCGCAAAGGAGTTAGAGCTAATACAGCTGAAGCAGAAGGATATGTCTGTTGCTAATTATACCCAGGAATTTAACCACTTGTGCCATTTCTCAATGACTTATCAAGAAAATCCAATCGATTATGAAGAGTGGGCTTGTTCCTAGTACGAGAGGGAACTTAGGAGATACATCTTCAATTGCGTGTATCCACAAAGGATAAGAGTTTCACTGAGTTGGTTAATGATGACTTCGGATTCACTACCCCTTTTAAAATTTTAGTGAATCAGTTCTTTTGGCAAGCGCACCAAAATTATTGCCAAGTAATAACCCACAGTAGAGTGGGATCGTATCCACAGAGATTGGCAAATCCAAGCAATTTTAATTGATTGATGAATTAGTCAAGCGGATCAATAAGATTGTGAAGTGCAGAATTGTAAATGACATAAATGTAAATGACTAGAATGTAAAGGAAAGCAATAAAGTACAGAAATGGAAATTGCTAAATGTAAAGTGCTGAATCATAAATGACTTGAATGTAAATGGGAATGGGAAATTGCTGAATGTAAAATTAAGCTATAAAGAAATGGATAGATAAGAATGGGGAAATTCATTGAGATTGGGAGATGTTGTCTCTTTGGATCAAATCTAGCTTAGATCTTCTTCAATCATGCAACTCATTGACCTCTTGGCAATCAAGATTGATTGAGCCCCAATCCCTTGGTGACTCAATCTCTCAGATCTTGATCAATAGCCAATTCCTTGGTCTAATTGCTCATGAAGAGAGATATGCTTGATCCTTGATTATACCACACATCCTTGTAGGTCCAGGTAGAGGGGGGATTATATGTCACGTATCCCATCAGCAAAACCCAGAATCTACTCAAATGTGAGAAGGGATATCAAGCATGGTTTCATGTTTCCTGTCCCAAGGTTCCCATGAAACCCAATTGCATTCAACCTCTTTCCCAAGATGATTGAACACTAAGCATTAAGAACGAAATTCCTCCTAGCAAATCAAGAGAAGATGAAGAGAAGAAGAATTTCACTATTATCAATCCATCAAGTACAACAGAGCTTCCTCTCTCAATGAGAGGGAAGTTAGCTACTCATAGCTTGAAAAGTACTCAAAAGTGGAGTGTAAAAGTGGATCTAGAACTAACTGCTTAACCCCTCTTCAATACTCTTTGGGGTTATTTATACTACTCCTAGTGAAAATAAAGAAATTACAAAAGTGAAAAAGGACAAATTACATTTTGGAGGGAAAGAAAGCATTCAATAAATGTGACTCTTTAGCTGGCGTGTGGCTGGCGCTCCATCAGCGTGTCACGTGCTCTTCAAAATGGCTTGGCGTGCCACGCTCAATCCTTCAAGTGGCACGCTCGTCCCTTGTCAGCCTTGGCGTTCCACGCCTTCGAACCCAAGTGGCACGCCATAGTGGCATTCTTGTGTTGGCGTGCCACGCCTTCGAGCTCAAGTGGCACGCCCTTTGATTTTTCCACTTCGTTTGCCTCTGGAAACTTAAACTAGCGTGGCACACCCAGGGTCTGGCGTGCCACGCCCTTGTTGTGTGCTTGGCTAAGCTCCTCTGGAAAGTTGCACTAGCGTGGCACGCCCAGGGTTTGGCGTGCCACGCCCCTTTATGAGCGAGTGGTTCCTCTGTTTGGCGTGCCACGCCACGAACTCAAGTGGCACGCCCCAATGATGCTTTGGCCTTTGAATGACACTGGCGTACCACGCTTGGTTGCTCAAGTGGCACGCCTAAGTGAAGAATAGTGATTGGCATGCCACGCCTTCGATACCAAGTGGCACACCCCCAAATAAATGGCCTCTTCCACCCTCTCTGGAAACTTATACCAACGTGCCACGCCTAAAGGTTGGCGTGCCACGCCCATGATCTTGTCTCTCTCTAGTAAGTGGCGTGCCACACCTTGGCCTTCAAGTGGCACGCCAAGGTGACATTTTGGAACTGGCGTGCCACGCCTTCTACACCAAGTGGCACGCCGTAGTGGAGATTCTTCTTGAGGTAGTGAATTGGCGTGCCACGCCTTTGACTTCAAGTGGCACGCCCAATGTAGTTGATGGGTCAGGCGTGCCACGCCCCTTTTGTGACCTCTATTTTGCTCTCTGAAATTTTGTACTAGCGTGCCACGCCCACATGCATGCTTGGATCTCCCTTCTGGAATTTAGTACTGGCGTGCCACGCTTAGCTCCTGGCAAGCCACGCCAGTGCATTTTTGTGGCATTTGTCCCCAAGTGACACGCCAGTTTCACACGCTCAGCTTCTTGTTTGTCTTCTTCTCATTTTTTATACCTTTTTCACCTGCAATTCAGCACAACTCATCTCAAAATAGTGTACCATAATATTCATCAAATAATGCATGAATTGTACTGATCAAATGAGATTTGTGATCTTTTATGGTCTTCTTTATGCAAGAAAGAAGGTTAGATGATGCAAGTCATCACAACATCAAACTTAAGTTTTGCTTGTCCCAAGGAAATCAAGGTGAGTAAACTTTTATATATTGAGGCCTTGGCTTTGAGTGATTGCAAAATAACTAAGAGTAAAACTAAGTGCCTAACACATGTATGAATGTTTTAATTATCATGGAAAGCTCTTGGATCCTTGAGGGTTCACTCAGATATAGGCTTTAGGGGTCCTTTCTATTGATTGTCACCTTGAAGTAGTAAAGGTTGTTTTGCTTTCTTGACCACGACTCTAAGTGTCCTGTCTCAAGACAACCCTTTAATTAGGCTATCAACTAGCACTCCCAAACCAGTTGGTTTTAGGGTACTGGGTATTGAGACACCCCTAAGAATTTACTTGCCCAGGTCTCTTCTTGACACATCTTCACCACAAGCATCTACTAGGATCATTGATTCTTTTTGAGCTTTTTAATGTTTCTTTTTTTTTCTTTTCTATACCAGTAGTTAATGCTCAGAGCATTGGGTCTTAATTGCTTAATACTTCTTGGTTCTATGGATATTCAAGGAACACCCCTTAGTCTTCCCTTTGTTATACCTTCTTGGACTAGTTCTCTCCATGACTCATTTTTTTAGTTCATCCAAAGTTCTACACTTAGCTTCTTATTTCTTAGTTTGTTTGATGATCTCTCTTGGCCTTGGTCTCTCTTATTATTTTTGCACAACTCACAATAACTCTTATGGAAACAAGCTCTACTTTTATTTAAGTTGTAGTGAAGACTTGAAATACATGGCATTTTCTTTCTTAAAAATAAGACTCATAAAGACTTCAAACATGAATTAAACTAAGCATAAAACATAAACTATCCTAGCATGATTATTCAAAAAGTAAATAAAGCAGAAGCTTAAACAGAATTCAGAAATTAGATAGTGTCAACCATGGGACTCAACAACCTTGAGCAGCATCATCTTTAGTTCATTGGCCCCTTCCCTTTGTCCTTCTTCTTGGGAGGGGATGAGCCTCCTTCATCCGGCTTGGAGGAACCTTCTTGAGCTTTGGCATCCTTGGGCTTCCAAAATCCTAGCCTCCTCATGTAATTCTACTCATCTTCTTTATGTTTGGCTAAAATCTACTCTTGTCTTGCACTTAGCTCTTCCATTCCTTGCATGAAGGTTGGGTATCCTGGGTTCAGAGCGGCAACAGCATTACACAAGTGATTCAGCTTTGCTTGTGTGTTGATGTCATACTGCCTCCTGGATAAGGTTCTAGCATCATAGAAATGCCTGAACTCGACTAAGTTCCTCTGTTACCACTTGCCTTGCTCTCCTATTTTGTCTAGTGTGCTTCGCACTTCTCCCCAGTCAAATTATTCTTGCTGCTCCTTCCTCATATGCTTCCAATTCTCTTGGAGTTATTGAATGTTTTGGTTGACTTGGCCCCATTGTTGTTGCTGAGCCTCCTTGAATTGATTGACATCCTCCCTCAAGTGGTGTAGATCTCCCCTCATTTGGTGTACATCTCCTTGCATTTGCTCCCAACTGAATCCCTTTGGAAATTGTTGATATTGGTATTGTGGTGGTGGTGGTTGAAGTGCTAAAAATTGAGGTTGTTCTTCTGCCTCTCCCTCCTCTTGCTGTTGTTGTGGTCCATGAGCATGGGCTCTTCGTTCTCTAGCTCTATTGAGTGGGTGGACAGCCACCACTTTTTTCATCTTCTTGGCAGTGATGAATTTGTCTTGCTTCACAAGTACCTCATCAATAATCTTTTCAACTACAGCCTCATCACACAGCCTTTGTATAATGCTGGGAAATGCCAACCTTGTGTTGTCACTGGTGCTTTTCAGCACTTTGTTGATGTTGTTGGCAATCATCTCCCCTACATTGATGTTCTCTCCTCTCATGATGCTGTAGATGAGCACAGCTCTCTCTTTGGTCACCTTCGAAGTGTTGGATATAGAGATTAGGGACCTCCTCACAAATTCTAGCCACCCTCTAGCTTGGGGGCTCAAATCTCTTCCCCTTAATTGGTTAGGTATCCCATCCTTGTCATTGATCCACTGCACATTCATCACACATATTTCGCTCAAAATCTCCTCAAACCCAGGGTCTTGTTGCTTCATTCTCTCTTCATAGCTCTGAGTGGAGCTTGTCCTCTTTACCATTAGCATTCTTTCTATGCTAGAGGGGCTATAGTCAATAAATTTCCCCCTCATATAGCTAATGTAGCCATATTATTGCTCTGGTTGCGGTACCATGTTGGCGTAGAACTTCCTCACCAAGCTTTCTACCACTTTCCTTGGTGGGTTGCATAGGAGTGACCAACCCCTCTGTTCAATCTCAATGTTGATTTTGATGTGTTCATTCCTTCCTAGTTGAAATCCAACATCTGGAATGATTTCCCTCTCACTCACTCAACTATAAAATTGGTTTTAGTTGAATATAGAGAGGAACTTGTAGGTATTAAAAGAGCTTGAGGATCCAGAGGTTGGTTCCCTGGTTCTTCTTTTCTTTGAGGCTAAACTTTTTGGTGGTGCCATTAGGTTAGGAGAGTGTGAAAAAAAAATATAGGGGGTTGAAAAGGAAGGAGAAGGAAAAACAAGGTTTTACTCCAACACCAAACTTAGGACTTGATTGTCCCAATCATGAAAAAAGAAAGAAAATAGGGGATAGTAGAAGATGAAAGGAGATGCGAAGGTGAGTGTTGTTGGGGTTGTTGAAGTGGGGGAGGAGATGGGGAGTGAGGCTTTTATAATGGGTGAATGATGTTGTTCGAAGGTGGGAAATAAAAGAGATTAAATGTTTTTCCACTTTGGGAAGTGGCGCCTGGCGTGGGAAGAGGCGCCAACTCTTTTCTCACTGTGTCTTCTGCGTGTGTTGAGTTCCAAAGTGCAAGTACACTTTGACTTCCTTGTTTTGTGAGTTGTTTACCATGTGGGCCCCATCTTCTCTCCTGAAATTAAAACTGAACCCATTAGTAATGATAAAATAACCCCTTCACATTCCTTCTCATCAAGAATAAATTGGGTTGCAACTGATGGGTGTCCCTTGGGACACCAAACTTAATTCTTTGGCATCTTAATAAATTGATTTTATCATTGTGTATTTAATGCGTTCATAAGAGTGGAATAACATCAATCTTTTCATTTTCTTTTGATTCCAAACTCCTCTGAACTTATTAAATCACGTTCATGTTCTTACCCAAAATATTAAGTGCTTTCAAATTGGGTGATTTGGGCTGCTATGTTATCATTGGTAGTGGCCACACCAAACTTAATTTCTGGGCTTACTCTTCAAAATCAAACTTGTTAATTTTTTGTAAGCCTAGATTAAGTGGGTGAGAGGCCACACCAAACTTAGCACTTTGGCTAGTTCTCAGTCCATTCACTCATCATTAGTTATGCATTCATGAAGTTACAAATCCCAAATAAAAAGAAATAAAAGAGTGTAAAGAAGATCTAACTATCAAAGCTAACATCAAACTTTCTAATCTACAATTGTAAACTAATCCTAATTACTGAAAATTAAGCTATCTAAGTCACAAAATTTAAACTACATCTAAGAAAAGCAATCAAATCAAAAAGGATAAAGTATTGGGGTGCCTCCCAACCAGCGCTTCTTTATTGTCATTAGCTTGACATTCCTTCATCTTTAGCTGAGCTTGTAGCTCACTCTCTGCTCCTTCAAGGAGCCTCCCAAGTAGTGTTTGAGTCTATGGCCATTGACAGAAAAAATTCTCTGAGTCTTGTTTTCCATGAGCTCCACATGACCATAGGGAAACACCTTGAGTATGGTGAAAGGTCCTGACCATCGATACTTAAGTTTTCCAGGGAAAAACTTGAGTCTTGAGTTGTAGAGTAACACCTTCTACCCTTCAGTGAAATCTTTCCTTGCTATCCTTTGGTCATGCCACCTTTTTGTGTTTTCTTTGTAGATTTTTGCATTCTCATATGCTTGATTTCTAAACTCTTCCAATTCATTGAGTTGCATTAATCTCTTTTCTCCAGCAGCTTGCTCATCAAAATTGAGTAATTTTAGAGCCCAGAAGGCTCTATGCTCTAGTTTAATTGGTAAGTGGCAAGCCTTGCCAAATACTAGTTGGTATGGTGACATCCCAATGGGAGTCTTGAAGGCTGTCCTGTAAGCCCATAGAGCATCGTCTAGCTTCCTAGATCAGTCATTTGCTGAACTTCCAACAGTTTTTTAAAGTATTAGTTTCAGCTCTCTGTTGGAGATCTCGGCTTGTCCGTTGGTCTGTGGGTGGTATGGAGTTGCCACTTTGTGTTTGACTCCATATCTGAGAAAGAGTGCTTCCAATTGTTTGTTGCAGAAGTGTGACCCTCCATCGCTAATGAGAGCTCTGGAAACTCCAAATCTGCTGAAGATATTCCTTCTCAAGAAGCTCATCACAACCTTGTTGTCATTTGTTGCAGTAGCTATGGCCTCTACGCATCTTGAAACATAATCAATAGCCACTAATATGTAGCTATTTGAGTAGGAGGTTGGGAAAGGTCCCATGAAATCTATTCCCCATACATCAAATAGTTCCAGCTCTAGTATGTATTGCTGTGGCATCTCATTGCTCTTGGTTAGATTACCAGCCCTTTGACATTCATCACACCTTGACACCATTTCCTTGGCATCCTTAAAAACTATTGGCCAGTAAAATCCGGATTGGAGTACTTTTGCTGCTGTCCTTTCTCCACTGAAGTGACCTCCATATGCTAATCCATGGCACTGTCATAATACTTCCTGCCCTTCTTCATGGGATATACACCTTCTTAGGACACCATCAATACACTTTTTGAATAAATAGGGGTCATCCCAGATATAGTGTTTGGCATCCTTGATCAGCTTCCTCCTCATATGCTTATTGATGTTAGTTGGTAGTTCCCCAATAGCCTTGAAGTTAGCTATATCTGCGAACCAAGGGGCTACTCGAATCATCATCAATTGTTCATCAGGAAAGCTTTCATTTACTGCTACTTGCTGCATTTCTTCTTCTAGTGGAATCCTTGAGAGGTGGTTAGCTACTTTGTTCTCTGCTCCGCTCCTATCTTCAATCTCAATATCAAATTCTTGGAGCAGTAGGATCCACCTTATCAATCTGAGTTTAGATTCTTGTTTGGTAAGTAAGTACTTGAGTGCTTCATGATCAGTGAACACAATCACTTTTGAGCCAAGGAGATATGATCTAAATTTATCAAAAGCAAAAACTATGGCCAAAAATTCTTTCTCTGTGGTGGTATAGTTCCTTTGATTCTCATTAAGGACCTTTCTAGCATAGTAGATTACATGTACTAGCTTGTCTTTCCTCTGTCCTAGAACAGCACCAACAGTAAAATCAGATGCATCACACATTAGTTCAAAGGGAAGATCCCAACTTAGTGGTGCTATAATAGGTGCAGAGGATAGTCTTTTTTTGAGTTCATCAAAGGCTACCATGCATTCTCTATAAAAAAACAAAAGGAGTATTTGAGACAAGTAGATTGCTAAGGGGTTTTGCAATCTTTGAAAAATCTTTAATAAACCTCCTATAGAACCCAGCATGTCCTAAAAAGCTTCTGATTGCTTTGACATTGCAAGGTGGAGGTAATCTTTCAATTACTTCCATTTTTGCTTTGTCTACTTCTATGCCATCTTTTGAAATCTTGTGACCAAGAACCACCCCTTCAGTCACCATAAAGTGGCACTTCTCCCAGTTTAAAACAAGGTTGGTTTCTTGACACCTTTTAAGCACAAGAGAAAGATGGTATAGACAATCAGAATATAAGTCCCCGAAAGTTGAGAAATCGTCCATAAATACTTTTATGAACTTCTCAATCATATCCGAAAAAATGGAGAGCATTCACCTTTGGAATGTGGCAAGTGCATTGCACAATCCAAAGGGCATCCTCCTATAAGCAAATACGCCATATGGACAAGTAAATGAAGTTTTTTCCTGATCCTTGGGGTCTACAACAATCTGGTTGTAGCCCGAACACCCGTCCAAAAAATAGTAGTACTCATGTCCTGCTAATCTTTCAAGCATTTGGTCCATGAAGGGTAGGGGAAAGTGATCCTTTCGGGTGGTTTCGCTAAGTTTTCGGTAGTCAATGCACATACGCCATCCGGTCACCGTTCTTATGGGTATCAATTCATTTTTCTCATTTGCCACAACAGTGATCCATCCCTTCTTAAGGACTACTTGCACTGGGCTTATCCAAGGGCTGTCTGAGATGGGGTAGATCACCCCTGCTTGCCACAACTTCAACACTTCTTTCTGAACCACTTCATTCATAGTTGGGTTTAGCCTCCTTTGTTGCTGTCTTGAGGGTTTGGCATCCTCTTCAAGTTAGATTTTATGCATGTACATCGAAAGACTGATCCCTTTTAAATCTGAAAGTTTCCAGCCTATGGCATCCTTGTGTTGTCTCAGTACTTGGATAAGTTCCTCTTCTTGTTCCTTACTCAGACTTGAATTTATGATCATTGGGTAAGTGTTGTTAGCACCCAGATATGCATACTTCAAGCTGGATAGTAAGGCTTTCAGCTCTAGTTTTGGTGATTTCGCATCTTTGTTGTCTGTGGTAGTTGGCATGATTGAGTTCCTTATGGTTGCTTGTGGTAATTTTCTATCTGATGCTTGCTCCAGCTCAATATTTTCTTCGCATTGTTCTTCTCCCGTAACATCTTGAACTATCTGTTCTATGGTGTCTACCAGCATGCATTCTCCTATGGGTTCCTTGGGGCAACTCATTGCTTTGAAGACGTTGAAGACCATTTTCTCCTCATGCAATCTCAAGACTAATTCCCCTTTCTGCACATCAATGATGGCTCCAGCAGTAGCTAGAAATGGTCTTCCTAGGATAATTGATGTGTTGGCTTCTTCTTTCATGTCTAGCACAACAAAATCAGCAGGGAAAATGAATTCTCCCACTTTCACTAGCAAGTCTTCCACCACCCCATATGTAAACTTAAATGTTCTGTCAGCCAATTGGAGTGCCATTCTTGTTGGCTTGGCTTCCTCAATCTTCATCCTTCTCATCATGGTTAGGGACATAAGATTTATTCTAGCTCCTAAATCACACAAAGCTTTCTTAATAGTGATGTCCCCTATGATGCAGGGGATTTGAAAACTCCCTGGGTCTTTCAGCTTTTGAGGCAACTTCTTCTATATGATGGCACTGTATTCTTCAGTCAACACTATGGTTTCTTTTGCCTCCTAATTCCTCTTTTTGGTTATAAGCTCCTTCAAGAACTTGGCATGGAGTGGCATTTGTTCTAATGCCTCAGCAAATGGTATGTTGATTTGGAGCCTCTTGAAGATCTCTAAGAACTTAGAGAACTGGCCATCCTTCCCATCTTTTCTTAATCTTTGTGGGTATGGTGCCTTTGGCACATAGGGCTTCAAAAATAATTTTGGTGGAGGTGAAACTGGGGTCTCCTCTTCATCCTCGTTTCCATGTTTTGGTGTAATCTCTTCATGATTATCTTTGCTTGGGGCTCCTTCCTCTATAACCTTCTCACTTCTTATAGTTATGGCCTTGCATTCCCCTCTTGGGTTTGCCATGGTATCGTTGGGAAATGTGTGTGTGAAAAGTGGAATTTGCTTAGACTAAATTCCCACGTGTGCTTCCAACTTTAAGATTGCTGCACCTTAATTTTTCAGATTTGACCTGTATTCCTCTTGATTAGCATCTATCCTTCTGTCAGTTTGTGCTTGTCTGTCCATGAGGGAAGAGACAACCCTTAAATCTGGGATGATAGTTGTGCTATTGCGACCTCCATCCTCTCAAAGTTGCTCTTGATTTCGCATGGTTGCATAGTTGAGGATGGTGCATCTTGATTGAGGTTGTTGTGTATGGGTTGGTTGTTATGGTAGGCTGTGTTTTGTGAGTTACGATAGGGTCTATAGTTCCTTGTTTGGTGGTTGGGGTTGTGGTTTTGTTGATTTGATGGATAAGGCTTGTTGTGGTCCTGGTTGTGGTTTTGTTGATTTTCCCATCCAAAGTTTTGGTGGTTATTCCAACCTGGGTTGTATGTCTTAGAGTGTGGGTCATATGGTGTTCTGGATGAATTGTGCACATAATTGACTTGTTCCAAGTCACCTTCAGATTCTGATGCATTTCCTTCATGTTGAGGAGTTTGGTCTTGAATAACTAAGGCTTGGTTGGCCTCCATCCTCTTGGTTAAGGCTGCTATTTGTGCTGCAATTGCCTTGTTCTGAGCTAACAAAGTATCTACAGAGTTGAGTTCTAGCACTCCCTTCTTCTGAGTCCTTTTCGAGGCATAGAAATACTCATTTTCAGCTACAATCTCAATGACATCTATGGCCTCTTCAATGGTTTTCTTTTTGTTGAGTGAGCCTCCTGAAAAATGATCCACTACCTTCTTTGCTTCATAGGATAGTCCCTCAAAAAAGATATGTAGTTCTACCCATTCATTGAACATTTCTGGTGGGTATCTTCTTGTCAGATCTTTGAATCTCTCCCAGGCCTCCTAGAGTGTTTTGCCATCTTGTTGTCTGAAAGTTTGCACTTCAGCTCTCAGCCTGTTGATTCTTTGTGGAGGGTAAAATCTTGCAAGGAATTTATTCACGACCTCCTCCCATGTAGTTAGGCTATCCTTGGGGAATGATTCCAATCACTTTGCTGCCTTATCTCTGAGTGAGAAAGGGAACAAGAGTAGTTTGTAGATGTCAGGGTGTAACCCGTTGGACTTTACAGTATCTCATATCCTCAGGAATTTGCTGAGATATTGATTAGGATCTTCTTGGGCACTTCCTCCATATGAGCAATTATTCTGAACAAGTGTGATGAGCTGAGGCTTCAGCTCAAAGTTATTGGCATGAATTGTTGGCTTTAGGATGTTGTTGCCATAATTCCCTGGATTTGGGTTGATGTAGGAGCCTAAGACTCTCCTTTCTTGCCCATCATGATTGACTAGGCCTCCTCTGGCATGGTTATGAACTTCTTCCTCATGATGATTCTCCATATTCTCCTCCGTGTTTGTTTCAAAATACTCTTCCTCTTCCTCAGCACCAACGACTCTCTTTTCTCTTGCTTCCCTCCTTAATCTAAAGAAGGTTCTCTCAGGTTTAGAATCAAAGGAAGTTGAAGCTCCGCTTCTCCTACTTGTCATACAACCAATCAAGACAAAAAGCAAGAAAGAAAGTGGGTGAATGAATTACTTTGTTATCGGAATATTTATAGCATCTTTTATCTATAAGCCCGTTTATTCGGTTTTACAAAATTTGAACTTAAAAAATATATTTGAAAAAAATGTTCGTAAAACAAAAATTCTAGAAAAAATAATCAATGCCATATATGATTGGTCATCTAATCGTGGTTATCTGCATGCTTTTTATGGAAGTTTTTTCATTACAAATGTAAGAAAATTCGTTAAAATAAATCATTATATTGATAGACTGTTAGTGTGAGTGGTGCAATTGATCAAACAGTTAGAAGGGTAAAAATGTGGATAATCAGAGAAGAAGGAAATAAAGCTCAAAATAAAAAAATTAAAAAATTAAAATAACAAGGAAAATTAAATTGCTTAATCTAGCTCTCCAATTAATTTAATCACTGTCAAATTTAAGCCAATCCCCGGCAACGACGCCATAAAACTTGATGACTTCGGAGTCACTATCCCTTTTAAAATTTTAGTGAATCAGTTCTTTTGGCAAGCGCACCAAAATTATTGCCAAGTAACAACCCACAGTAGAGTGGGATCGTATCCACAGAGATTGGCAAACCCAAGCAGTTTTAATTGATTGATGAATTAGTCAAGCGGATCAATAAGATTGTGAAGTGCAGAATTGTAAATGACATAAATGTAAATGACTAGAATATAAAGGAAAACAATAAAATGCAGAAATGGAAATTGCTGAATGTAAAGTGCTAAATCATAAATGACTTGAATGTAAATGGGAATGGGGAATTGCTAAATGTAAAATTAAGCTATAAAGAAATGGATAGATAAGAATGGGGAAATTCATTGAGATTGGGAGATGTTGTCTCTTTGGATCAAATCTAGCTTAGATCATCTTCAATCATGCAACTCATTGACCTCTTGGCAATCATGATTGATTGAGCCCCAATCCCTTGGTGACTCAATCTCTCATATCTTGATCAATAGCCAACTCTTTAGTCTAATTTCTCATGAAGAGAGATATGCTTGGTCATTGATTATACCACACACCCTTGTAGGTCCAGGTAGAGGGGGGATTATATGTCACGTATCCCATCACCAAAACCCAAAATCTACTCAAATGTGAGAAGGGATTTCAAGCATGGTTTCATGTTTCCTTTCCCAAGGTTCCCATGAAACTCAATTTCATTCAACCTCTTTCCCAAGATGATTGAACACTAAGCATTAAGAACGAAATTCCTCCTAGAAAATCAAAAGAAGATGAAGAGAAGAAGAATTTTACTATTATCAATCCATCAAGTACAACAGAGCTCCCTCTCTCAATGAGAGGGAAGTTAGCTACTCATAGCTTGAAAAGTACTCAAAAGTGGAGTGTAAAAGTGGACCTAGAACTAACTGCTTAACCCCTCTTTAATACTCTTTGGGGTTATTTATACTACTCCTAGTGAAAATAAAGAAATTACAAAAGTGAAAAAGGGAAAATTACATTTAGGAGGGAAAGAAAGCACTCAATAAATGTGACTCCTTAGATGGCGTGTGGCTGGTGCTCCATCAGCGTGTCACGTGTCCTTCAAAATGGCTTGGCGTGCCACACTCAATCCTTTAAGTGGCACGCTCCTCCCTTGTCAACCTTGGCGTACCACGCCTTCGAACTCAAGTGGCACGCTGGTGCACGAAAATTACTTCACACTATGTAATTCCGCACAACTAACCAGCAAGTGCACTGGGTTGTCCAAGTAATACCTTACGTAAGTAAGGGTCGAATCCCACGGAGATTGTTGGCTTGAAGCAAGCTATGGTTATCTTATTATTCTTAGTCAGGATACCAATAGGGTTCTTTAATTTCAATTGTAAAAAGAATGAAAGGGCATAAAATAAATAATTATTACACAATAATGGAGAATATGTTGGACTTTTGGAGATGCTTTGTCCTCTGAATTCCTGCAACATAATGCTTTCTCACTTTCATACATGGAAGGCTCCTTCCAAGGCAAGCTATATGTAGGGCATTACCGTTGTCAATGGCTACTTCCTATCCTCTCAGTGAAAATGGTCCAAGTGCTCTGTCACAGCACGGCTAATCATCTGTCGGTTCTCGATCATGTCGGAATAAGATCCATTGATCCTTTTGCGTCTGTCACTACGCCCAACACTCGTGAGTTTGAAGCTCGTCACAGTCATCCAATCCCAGAATCCTACTTGGAATCTAGTTTATACCACGAAGATTCTAGTTAAGGAATCTAAGAGATACTCATTCAATCTAATGTAGAACAGAGGTGGTTGTTAGGCACACGTTCATGGATTGAAGAAGGTGATGAGTGTCACGGATCATCACCTTCTTCATAGTGAAGCGCGAATGAACATCTTAGATAGGAACAAGCGTGTTTGAATGGAAAACAGAAATAATTGCATTAATTCATCGAGACGCTGCAGAGCTCCTTCCCCCAACAATGGAGTTTAGAGACTCATACCGTCAAAAGGTACAAAGTTCAGATCTAAAAATGTCATGAGATACAAAATAAGTCTCTAAAAGTTGTTTAAATACTAAACTAGTAACCTAGGTTTACAGAAAATGAGCAAACTAAGATGGATAGTGTAGAAATCCATTTTTGGGGCCCACTTGGTGTGTGCTGGGGCTGAGACTTATGCTTCTCACGTGCCTGGGCTGTTTCTGGAGTTAAACGTCAGGTTGTAACCTGTTTTTGGCGTTTAACTCCAACTTGTAACCTATTTCTGACGTTCAACTCCAGAATGCAACATGGAACTGGCGTTGAACGCCAGTTTACTTCGTCTATCTTCGCGCAAAGTATGGACTATTATATATTGCTGGAAAGCCCTGGATGTCTACTTTCCAACGCAGTTGAGAGCGTGCCAATTAGCAGATTTTTTCAGAATCCAACAGCATCAGCAGTCCTATTTCAGCCTGAATCAGATTTTTGCTCAGCTCCCTCAATTTCAGCCACAAAATACCTGAAATCACAGAAAAACACACAAACTCATAGTAAAGTCCAGAAATATGATTTTTGCCTAAAAACTAATAAAAATCTATTAAAAACTAACTAAGACATACTAAAACCTACATGAAATTACCCCCAAAAAACATATAAAATATCAGCTCATCACAACACCAAACTTAAACTGTTGCTTGTTGGTGGACGAAATTGTGATCCTTAAAGTTGTACTCCTTGTACTTGTATAGAATTTAAAAATTGGCTCTATTGGAATTTATGATCACAACTCCATTCAACTTAACCAGCAAGTGTACTGGGTCATCCAAGTAATACCTTACGTGAGTAAGGGTCGATCCCACAGAGATTGTTGGTATGAAGCAAGCTATGGTCACCTTGTAAATCTCAGTTAGGCAGATTAAATTGGTTTATGATGAGTTCGAAAATTAATAATAAACAGAAAATAAAATAGGATAGAAATACTTATGTAAATCAATAGTGGGAATTTCAGATAGGCGTGTGGAGATGCTAGAATCCTTTCAAATCTCTACTTTCTTATTACTTTCATCCAATCCTTCTTACTCCTTTCCATGGCATGCTGTATGTAGGGCATCACCATCATCAATGGCTACTTTTAATCCTCTCGGGAAAATGGTCCTATGCGCTGTCACTGCACGGCTAATCGTCTGGAGGCATCACCCTTGTTGATAGCTACATCCCATCCTCTCAGTGAAAATGGTCCAAATGCTCTATCACAGCACGGCTAATCATCTGTCGGTTCTCAATCAGGTTGGAGTAGAATCGCTTGATTCATTTGCGTTTGTCATCACGCCCAGCCTTCAGGAGTTTGAAGCTCGTCACAGTCATTCAATACCAGAATCCTACTCGGAATACCACAGACAAGGTTAGACTTTCCGCATTCCCGGGATCCTACTCGGAATACGACAGACAAGGTTAGACTTTCTGGATCCCCATGAATGCTGCCATCTATCTAGCTTATACCACGAAGATTCTGTTGGGGAAGCTAAGAGATATGCGCCCGGCCTAAAGTAGAACGGAAGTGGTTGTCAGTCACGCGCGTTCATAGGTGAAAATGATGATGAGTGTCACGGATCATCACATTCATCAGGTTAAAGTGCAACAAATATCTTGGAATAAGAATAAAAGAGAATTGAATAGAAAATAATAGTAATTGTATTGAAACTTGAGGTACAGCAGAGCTCCACACCCTTAATCTATGGTGTGCAGAAACTCCACCGTTGAAAATACATAAGTGAAAGGTTCAGGCATGGCCGAATGGCCAGCCCCCTAAAACGTGATCAATAGCCTCTTAAGATGAAAATAAAACAAAACTGAGACCAAAGATGAAACGTGGTCAAAAGACAACTAATACACTAGTAAAAAGTCTTATTTATACTAAATTAGCTACTAGGGTTTACATGAGTAAGTAATTGATGCATAAATCCACTTCCAGGGCCCACTTGGTGTATGTTTAGGCTGAGCTTGATCTATCCACGAGCTGAGGCTTCTCTTGGAGTTGAACGCCGAGTTATAGCGTGTTTCTGGCGTTCAACTCCGGGTTATGACGTGTTTCTGGCGTTTAACTCCAGACAGCAGCATATACTTGGCGTTGAGCGCCACTTTACGTTGTCAATTCCCGAACAAAGTATGGACTAATATATATTTCTGGAAAGCTCTGGATGTCTACTTTCCAACGCCGTTGAGAGCGTGTCATTTAGAGTTCTGTAGCTCCAGAAAATCCATTTCGAGTGCAGGGAGGTCAGAATCCAACAGCATCAGCAGTCCTTTTGTCAGCCTTTTTCAGAGTTTTGCTCAAGTCCCTCAATTTCAGCCAGAAATTACCTGAAATTACAGAAAAACACACAAACTCATAGTAAAGTCCAGAAATGTGAATTTAACATAAAAACTAATGAAAACATCCCTAAAAGTAGCTTGAATTTACTAAAAACTACCTAAAAACAATGCCAAAAAGCGTATAAATTATCCGCTCATCACAACACCAATCTTAAATTGTTGCTTGTCCCCAAGCAACTGAAAACCAATTAGGATAAAAAGAAGAGAATATACTATAAATTCCAAAATATCAATAAATATTAATTCTAATTAGATGAGCGGGACTTGTAGCTTTTTGCTTCTGAATAGTTTTGGCATCTCACTTTTTCCTTTGAAGTTTAGAGTGATTGGCGTCTCTAGGAACTCAGAGTTCAGATAGTGTTATTGACTTTCCTAGTTAAGCATGTTGATTCTTGAACACAGCTACTTATGAGTCTTGGCCGTGGCCCTAAGCATTTTGTTTTCCAGTATTACCACCGAATACATAAATGCCACAGACACATAACTGGGTGAACCTTTTCAGATTGTGACTCAGCTTTGCTAGAGTCCCCAGTTAGTGGTGTCCAGAGCTCTTAAGCTCACTCTTTTGCTTTGGATCCTTTTTACCCTTGCCTTTTGGTTTTAAGGGCTATTGGCTTTTTCTGCTTGCTTTTTCTTTTTCTTTCTATATTATTTTTTTTACGCCAATTTTTTTTTTCGCAAGCTTCTTCTTTTTCACTGCTTTTTCTTGCTTCAAGAATCAATTTCATGATTTTTTCAGATCATCAATAACATTTCTCTTTGTTCATCATTCTTTCAAGAGCCAACAATTTTAACATTCATAAACAACAAGATCAAAAATATGCACTGTTTAAGCATTCATTCAGAAAACAAAAGTATTGTCACCACATCAATATAATTAAACTAAATTCAAGGATAAATTCGAAATTCATGTACTTCTTGTTCTTTTGAATTAAAACATATTTCATTTAAGAGAGGTGAAGAATTAATGGATTTTATTCATAGCTTTAAGACATGGTTACTACATACTAATGATCATGAAGTAGAGACACAAAATATAGATAAACATAACATAGAAACCAAAAAACAGAAAGAAATAAGAACAAGGAATGATCCACCTTAGTGGCGTCTTCTTCTTGAAGGACCAACAATGTCCTTAAGCTCTTCTATGTCCCTTCCTTGCCTTTGTTGCTCCTCCCTCATTGCTCTTTGATTTTCTCTTATTTCATGGAGAATGATGGAGTGCTCATGATGTTCCACCCTTAATTGTTCCACATTGTGGCTCAAATCTTCTAAGGAAGTGTTGAGTTGTTCCCAATAGTTGTTGGGAGGAAAGTGCATCCCTTGAGGCATCTCAGGGATTTCTTGATGATGAGCTTCCTCATGCATCTCTTGAGAACCGTGGAGGGTCTCTCTTGCTTGCTCCATCCTCTTCTTGGTGATGGGCTTATCCTCTTCAATGGAGATGTCTCCTTCTATGATAACTCCAGCTAAGTAACATAGATGGCAAATAAGGTGAGGAAAAGCTAGCCTTGCCATGGTGGATGGCTTTTCGGCTATTTTGTAGAATTCATTGGAGATGACTTCATGAACTTCTACTTCCTCTCCGATCATGATGCTATGAATCATGATAGCCCGATCCACAGTAACTTCGGATCGGTTGCTAGTGGGAATGATGGAGCGTTGAATGAACTCCAACCATCCTCTAGCCACAGGCTTGAGGTCCAGTCTTCTTAGTTGAACTGGCTTGCCTTTGGAGTCTCTTTTCCATTGAGCTCCTTCCACACATATGTCCATAAGGACTTGGTCCAACCTTTGATTAAAGTTGAACCTTCTAGTGTAGGGGCGTACATCTTCTTGCATCATGGGCAACTGGAACGCCAATCTCACATTCTCCGGACTAAAATCGAAGTATTTCCCCCGAACCATTGTGAGATAATTCTTTGGACTCGGGTTCATACTTTGATCATGGTTCCTAGTGATCCATGCATTGGCATAGAACTCTTGAACCATTAAGATTCCGATTTGTTGCATGGGGTTGGTTAGGACTTTCCAACCTCTTCTTCGGATCTCATGTCGGATCTCCGGATACTCATTTTTCTTGAGCTTGAAAGGGACCTCAGGAATCACCTTCTTCTTTGCCACAACATCATAGAAGTGGTCTTGATGGCTTTTGGAGATGAATCTTTCCATCTCCCAGGTCTCGGAGGTGGAAGCTTTTGTCTTCCCTTTTCCTTTTCTAGAGGATTCTCCGGCCTTAGGTGCCATTGATGGTAATGGAAAAACAAAAAGCTTATGCTTTTACCACACCAAACTTAAAATATTGCTCGCCCTCGAGCAAGAGAAGAAAGAAGAGAAGAAGAAGAAGAAGAAAATATAGAGGAGAAGGGGGAGATGGTGTTTCGGCCAAGGTATAGAAGAGGGGGTTATGCTGTGTGAAAATGAAGTGGAATGGAGGGGTGTATATAGGGAAAGGGGAGAGGATAAGTTCGGCCATTTTAGGGTGGGTTTGGGTGGGAAAGATTTTTGAATTTTGGAGGTAGGTGGGTGTTCATACCCTGACCGAGCTCTCTAAACTCGGGAAGTTCGCAGAAGGTCCGACCTCGTCCCAAAGGCCCACGCCTAAGGTCGGACCTCGGACAAATAAAGAAGAAGGCCCATCAAAAGGAACGAAGCCCAAAACCTAAAGGCCGAAAAAGGCCTAGGAAAGGCGGTTCCACAAAAGATAGAGATAAGACTCCCAAAGATAAGATAAGATAAGAATATCTTATCCAGGGAAGATCACGACCAACCACTATAAATACACTGGAGCACCCAGGTATAACTCATACTCTAATTCTACTCAATATCTGCTTGGACCCATGCTAACTTAAGCATCGGAGTGTCATTGCAGGTACAACCCCCAGCCGCTCAGCACACCAAGCTCGGGTCACGGAACCCCTACCTCGGGTCTTGCCAGACGACCGAGCTACACGTTTCAGGTAACCCTCGGAACATTGGCGCCGTTGCCGGGGAACCTGGAAGTCATCCCTTTACCATGGCGGACGACCCTCCCAACAATAACCACGCTACATCAGAACAAGAAGAGGAAATTGACACCGGAGAACGACCGGACAGCCCTCTATCACCACGCACTCCAGGAGGAAACAAACAGAATCGCCCAAAGACATCACTTCCAAACAAAAATCCACAAAATCCCGAAAAGAAGAGAGCTCAGAAATTCTAGAAGCAGTACGGGCACAGCAAAACCGACTAAAACGACTCGAAGAGGACATAAAAAGCAGAAAAACTGAACAAGATTTGAGAAGGGAAGCTCGCAAGCGCAGAGAGTTAGAAGAAAAGCTGCGGAAGATAGAGGCCGAGTTGAAAGACCGGACGGAACGCGGCACCACCCCCGAAACAACCATGATCCCTTCACGCAAGAGATCATGAAGAAGAAGGTACCGCGAAACTTCAAACCACCTGATAGGATCTCTACGACGGCACCACCGACCCAAGTCACCACCTCAGCAACTTCCGAAGCAGAATGTACCTGGTCGACGCCTCCGACGCGATTCGGTGCAAAGCCTTCCCCACCACTCTCACCAAGTCGGCCATGAAGTGGTTCGACAACCTGCCACCAGGATCAATCTCCAGCTTCGAGGACCTAACCAAAAATTCCTAACAAGGTTCTCTATTCAAAAGGACAAGGCAAAACATGCCCCCAGTCTACTCGGGATCAAACAGGGTAACCAAGAAACTCTCCGAGAATACATGGAGCGATTCAACAAAGCCTGCCTGGACATACAACACTTGCCCACTGAAGCAGCCATCATGGGACTAGCAAACGGCCTAAAAGAAGGACCATTTAGCCAATCCCTATCCAAACGATACCCGACCTCCTTATACGAGGTGCAAGAGCGGGCAGAAAAATATATCAACATGGAGGAAACCTCCCAGCTAAGAGACTCTTCTAGGAAGGAATCAACCTACCCACTCCGAGACCGAGATCGAGAACAGAAAAAGAAAGAAGAGTCCAACTCGGACAAACCACGGAAGTACCATAGCTACACTCCCCTCCGAGTTTCCCTGGTAGACGTCTACAGAGAAGTATGCCACACCGAAAAAATCCCACCGCCCCGACCTTTAAAACACAAGAGAGCGGGGAGAGATCGGTCCGAATACTGTGAATACCACAAGCTCTACGGTCATTCTACTAATGACTGCCACGACCTGAAGAATGTTATAGAAAAGCTAGCCAGAGAAGGAAAACTCGACAGATACATAGCGGAGAAAGGAGAAGAGACCAAAAAGAGAAGGAGGGGAGATAACGAGGATCGGGCCGAACAGACCCTGCGTACCCCTGAAAGGCATATACACATGATAAACGGAGGTTTTGCAGGCGGAGGAACATCCAGATCCTCGCGAAAAAGACACCTCAAAGAGATCTATCATGTCCGAGAAGACAATCCCCTGCCCGAGCTGCCAACCATCTCATTTACCCAAGAAGATGCTCAGGGGATAATACCCGGCCACGACGATCCTATGGTGATCACCATTATCCTAGCAAACGCCAACTTACATCGAACCCTGATTGACCAAGGAAGCTCAGCAGATATCCTGTTCAAAGCGGCCTTCGAAAAGCTCGGACTTGAAGAAAAAGAGCTAAAGGCCTATCCCTCCGACCTATTTGGGCTAGGGGACACCCCGATCCACCCCTTAGGATACATCTCGCTACACACTACCTTCGGAAGAGGTGATCAATCTAAAACGTTAAGCATCGACTACATTATAGTCGACGTTGCCTCAGCATACAATGCCCTCATTGGGCGACCAACCCTAAACAGACTGGCAGCTGTGGTCTCAACCCCACACCTCTGTATGAAGTTCCCTACCGCAAAGGGAATCGCCACCCTAAAAGGCGACCAAAAATTAGCACGGCGATGCTACAACGAAAGTCTAAGCCTAAAAGGGAAAGAAGTCAACACAATAGAACTCGGGCGAGTTCAAACCCGAGAAGACCTTCGGCCACAACCAGAGGGAGAAACCGAAAGGATCCAAATCGGGAACACACCTGAAAAAGTAACAAACATTGGAGCAAACCTCGAAGCAGGCCTAAAGGAGGAACTCATAACCCTCTTAAGGGAGAATTCCGACCTCTTCGCCTGGAAGGCCTCCGACATGCCAGGCATAAGTCCCGACCTGATGTGCCATAAGCTATCAGTATACCCGGGATCCAGACCCGTCCAACAGAGACGCCGGAAGCTCGGACCCGAGCGCATGCAGGCAATAGAAGAACAGGTACAAGCACTGCTAGATGCAGGATTCATTAGGGAAGTAAAATATCCCCTATGGCTCGCAAACGTGGTCCTGGTAAAAAAGCCCAACGGAAAATGGAGGATGTGCGTCGATTACACGGATCTCAACAAAGCCTGCCCCAAAGACCCATATCCACTACCAAACATCGACGCCTTAGTCGACGCAGCCTCAGGCTACAGATATCTCTCCTTCATGGATGCATACTCGGGATACAATCAAATCCCGATGTACGGACCCGACCAAGAAAAGACCTCGTTCATAACCCCAAGGGCAAACTACTGCTACGTAGTAATGCCCTTCGGGCTGAAGAACGCCGGGGCAACCTACCAGAGGCTAATGAACAAAGTATTCTCAGAGCACATCGGGCTACAGCTAGAAGTGTACGTCGACGATATGCTGGTAAAGACACAAGAAGACAGAAACTTGGTTCCCGACCTCACAAGTGTCTTCGGCACCCTCAGGAAACACAACATGAGACTTAACCCGACCAAGTGCACCTTCGCCGCAGAAGCCGGAAAGTTCTTATGCTTCATGCTGACTCAAAGAGGCATCGAAGCAAACCCGGACAAATGCCAAGCGATACTCAAAATGAAGAGCCCGACGTGTGTCAAAGAAGTACAACAACTAAATGGAAGGCTAGCCGCCCTATCAAGATTCTTGGCAGGATCAGCGATAAAATCACTACCTCTCTACTCACTCCTAAAGAAAGGGAAACCCTTCTCATGGACCCCGGAGTGCGAAAAAGCCTTCCAAGAATTCAAGGAATTCCTCGGGCAGCCACCAATCCTAACCCGACCTTTAAAAGGGGAAGAGCTCGTATTATACCTCTCGGTCGGACATCGGGCAGTTGCTTCAGCATTAATACGAGAAAATGACCAAGGACAACACCCCATATACTTCGTAAGCAAGGCACTACAAGGGGCCGAATTAAACTATCAGAAAATAGAGAAATTCGCCTACGCCCTAGTATTCACGGCTCGGAGGCTCCGTCCCTACTTTCAAGCCCACACCATCAAAGTCCGGACGAACCAACCCATGAGACACATCCTACAAAAAACAGACATGGCAGGACGAATCCTACAATGGGCGGTGGAACTGTCCGAGTTCGACCTCCACTATGAAGCCCGGACTGCCATAAAATCTCAATATCTAGCCGACTTCATCGCAGAATATACTGAGACCCCGGGAACCCCACTCTCGTGGAATCTGTATGTCGACGGGTCCTCAAACAAAACAGGAAGCGGAGCCGGTGTTATACTCGAAAGCGACCAAGGAACACGGATAGAGCTATCCTTAAAATTCGAGTTCCAGGCTTCAAACAACCAAGCCGAATACGAGGCCCTACTAGCAGGACTAAAGCTAGCCGAAGAGGTCGGAGCCCAGAGAATCACGATCTTCAGCGACTCCCAGGTCGTCACATCACAAGTAAATGGAAGTTACCAGGCCAAAGACCCTACTATGAAAAATACCTGGACCAAACACAGGCACAATTACGACACTTCCCGGAAATACAAATCCAGCAATACCTCGGGAACAAAATGCCCGGGCAGACGCCCTCTCGAAGCTCGCTAGCACCAAGCCCGGAGGCAACAACAGAAGTCTTCTCCAAGAAACCCTACAATCTCCCTCCGTGCTAAGAGAGGAAGAAACGTTAAATATATCCAACCAACAGCAAGGATGGATGACCCCCATACTCAACTACCTGAAGTCAGGAACTCTCCCATAGAAAGAAAAGAAGCTAAAAGGCTTACAAAGGACGCCCAGAATTATACGCTAATTCACGACGTATTATACAGAAGAGGATTCTCAAACCCCCTCCTTAGGTGCGTTCCGACCTCAGAAACAAAGGGCGTCCTCGAAGAAGTCCACGAAGGCATGTGTGGGAACCATCTCGGAGCTCGGGCACTATCCAAGAAAGTAGTCAGGGCCGGGTTCTACTGGCCGACCTTACAAAGAGACGCGACAGAGTTTGTGAAAATATGTCCCCCCTGCCAAAAACACGCCAATTTTCACAAGGCACCGCCCGAAGACCTTATCAGCATCACTGCGCCATGGCCCTTCGCAAAATGGGGACTCGACCTACTCGGCCCGTTTCCACAAGGACCGGGGCAAGTCAAATACCTCATAGTAGGGGTCGACTACTTCACAAAGTGGATCGAAGCCGAACCCTTAGCCACTATTGCGGCTCAGAAAAGCCGTAAATTCCTATACAAAAACATCGTCACGAGGTTCGGAGTCCCCTACTCCATCACAACAGACAATGGAACACAGTTCACGGACACAAGTTTTCAGAACTTGGTGGCCGAACTAAAAATCAAACAGCAATTCACATCGGTCGAGCACCCACAAGCCAATGGACAAGCAGAGGCTGCAAATAAAGTCATCTTGGCCGGGTTAAAGCGAAGACTCCAAGAGGCCAAAGGGGCGTGGGCCGACGAACTCCCCCAGGTACTATGGGCATATCGGACAACCCCGCACTCTACAACGGGAGAATCCCCATTCCGGCTAGCTTACGGGATGGAGGCAATGATTCCTATCGAAATAGATGAAGGGTCGCCCAGAGTCATCTTCTACAACGAAAGAGGCAACCCACAGGCACAAAGGGAAGAACTCGACCTCCTCCCCGAGGTCCGAGAAAGAGCCCGAATCCGAGAAGAAGCCTTAAAACGGCAAACGGCCCTCAGATACAATCAAAAGGTAATAAAGCGAAGCTTCTTCAGTCACGACCTGATTTTAATCCGAAATGACATCGGAACACAAAAGTCGGGAGAAGGAAAGCTAGCCGCAAATTGGAAAGGGCCCTACAAGGTAACAGAAGTCTTAGGGACAGGCTACTACAAAATATCCGACCTAGAAGGCAATGAGCTGCCCAGGACCTGGCACGCCTGTAATCTAAGACAGTACTACAGCTAGAAAAACTTAACCCGAGGTGTACTCTTTTTCCCTACAAGGGTTTTTTAATGAGACACCCGGTTAAGTAGGATACCCGACCTAAAGGGTAAACACTTTTATTCTTTCTTTTTAATACTAATCAAATTTCTCTATTTTCTCTTCCTCATGATGAAGCAAATCCTAGAAAGTACCCCACCAAGGCGCATTAATTTATGCTCGGCAAAACGCAAAAAATCATTTGCCAAGAGACCATACAAGGTCGGCAAAGATAAAGCGACGAGGTTCAAATTAATGTGAGAAGTTATAAAGTAACTCTGAAATGGCTCGAAAAGCCAAAAAAAAAGAGGTTACAAAAATAACTTAAAAAGGCCGACCAAACGACGAAGTCGGACCCAACAAAGGGAAGAGTTATAAAGTAACTCTAAAATGGCTCAAAAAGCCAAATAAAAAGAGATTACAGAAATAACTCAAAAGAACCGACCAACGACAAAGTCGGACCTAACAAAAGGAGGTACTCGAGCACCCGATGTCCGAGAAAAAGCTCGGCCCGAGAAAGAAGCCTTAAAACGGCAAGAACCAGGATTTCGAAAAACGCTTACTAAAAAGTTGCTTTACAAAAAGCAACTAAAAAGTACAAAGCGAAAAGAACGAAATCGAAAGAAGTTTCAAAACGCTAGCTAAAAAGTTGTTATCCGAAAAACAACTAAAAAGCACGAAAGCGGAGACATAAAGTCAAAACGCTAGCTAAAAAGTTGTTATCCGAAAAACAACTAAAAAGCACGAAAGCGGAGACATAAAGTCAAAACGCTAGCTAAAAAGTTGTTATCCGAAAAACAACTAAAAAGCACGAAAGCGGAGACATAAAGTCAAAACGCTAGCTAAAAAGTTGTTATCCGAAAAACAACTAAAAAGCACGGAAGCGGAAACATAAAGTCAAAACGCTAGCAAAAAAGTTGTTATCCAAAAAACAACTAAAAAGCACGAAAGCGGAAACATAAAGTCAAAACGCTAGCTAAAAAGTTGTTATCCGAAAAACAACTAAAAAGCACGAAGGCAGAAACCAAAGGTCAAAACACAAACACCGCATAATAAAGTCACCACAAGTGGCTAAATAAAAGCAAAAGGTGTCCAAAAGTGTTCACAAAAGCCATCCAACAAAAAGCCCACAGGCCGGGCAAACCACTAAAAAGATCACAGAGGATCAAGGTCCTTTCCGGTCTCCGCATCAACAGAAGGCTGCGGAGGGAACATCGAAATCGGGACTGCATCGACAGCACCATCATCCCGGCTTGAAACCTCCACACCAGATCTATCCTCAGCCAAAGGTGAAGTCGGGTTCACAACCGGAACCTCGGGGTCGGACACCGGAGCCTTGTGGTCGGACACCGGAACCTCATCCTCGGCAGGAGCAGGAACAATCTTTCCCTCCACAACAATGTTTTCCGTACTGAATAAGCTCAGATCCAGGTCGGGAGCAAGAACCCGGACCTGATCCCTCAAATTCACAAACATAGCATCCATACCCTTGGCCACATTATCTTCCAGCTCGTAAAAATCATCCCGAGCAGACTGCAACTTCTCCTTCGTCTCCACAAGCTCGGCATACAGCTTAGTATAGTTCTCCGTCGCCACCCTCGCCATCTCCTCAGATGTCTTCGCCGCCGCCACAGCCGCGGTGGCCCTAGTTTTCTCTTCTTCCAAAGAGGCCTCCAGCTCAGTAATCCTGGCAGCCTTCAGTTGACTAATCTTATCAAGCTCGGACCGTGCCTTCTCAAGTCGGGAGCTGGTCGCCCCAAGGGGAGCTTTCTTGAACTCCCGAGCAATAGCGGCATGAAGACTAGCCATCCGAACACAGCTCCGCGCCATATACTGAAAGTAATGCTCCATAGACGCATCATCAGTAGAAATAAAGGTCTGGGGGAGAATGTGCTGCTCAATCCAACCAAGAGCGTCAAAATCCTTATCATTGAAACCGGCAAGCTCTTGAGAGGTCTTCTGTTTCTTGGGGGGAGGACCCGAGGTCGAAGACGGGGAAAGGTGACCGGGTCCGGAGGTCGGAGGATCTTGAGTTATAGCTCGGAACTGAGGAGTCGGAATGGTCTTCGACCGAGTCTGAACACCCACGGTAGTCTTCTGCGGAGAAGATCGGGCAGAAGCCTCAGCCTCGATATTCCGAGCAGCCGCAGACTTCTTCGACCGACGAAGGAACTTCATGGAATCAGCCTGAGAAGACATCTCTGCAGAAACAAAAGAAAGGGATTATCACAACAGAAAAACCTCCAAAACGAAGCCAAAATACTAAGATGAAATCTCAAAGAGGTCGGGAACTACCTAACTCGGAACGGAGAAGGCTTGGATCTCCCAACATTTTCTTCGTATCCAAGTGAGGTGCCCGACCCCATAAACTGCTCAACACACCCACAAAAGCCTGCTCCACCTCATCTAGACTCTCAAAAGTATACTTAACCGACACTACATTCTCCTGCCAACAAAGAGGAAAAGAAGGCTCCCCACTCTCATCTAGAAAGAAAGGTCGGACATCTCCAGCAGCCCGGACCTTGAAATAGTAGTTCTTGAAATCATGAAACGACTCATCATACAAGGTACAAAACTTCTTTCCCTGGTTAGCCCTAAAAGAGACCCAGGACACCTTCCCAGCACCCGACCCCGGCTTCGTCAACACGAACAGATAGGAAAAAAGAGAAACAGAAGGGGAGACGCCCAAAAACTGACACAAAAGTTGAAACAGCTTTAAAAACGCCCAAGAATTTGGATGGAGTTGCGTAGGGCAAGGTTACAAGACCAAAGGACCTCGGACTCCAAGTCGGTAAAAGGAAGTCGTACACCCAGCTTAGAGAAAAAACAATCGTAAGCATAAAAGAATAGCTTCTCGGAACTTTCTAAAGGCGGGAAGCACACTCTCTCCTCGGACTCCGGGCTACTAGCTCATAATCCCGCTCAGACTCCCTGTTCTCACAAATACTGCACTCCCTACGGAACCTAACTAGATACTCAGAATCTACAACAGAAGGGACCCTTAGAGGAACAGGATCTACCCAACCAAGACCACTCGGAATCTTGGTCGACATTGCTTGAAACACCTTTCGAGACATAAAAATCTTGCCTACAAAGAAGAATACAACAGCAAGCCAAAAATCACATAATAGGCAGACAGCAAAAAACCCATTCAGCAGAAGCAAGAAAACAAAAGTTCTTTTAGAAGAAAAAATGCAGTAACCCGAAAACAAAGTACCAAGAGAAAAGAGCCCCCCCCCACACAAACAACCAAAACAATGGCGGCGCCTCTTTTCGGGGCAACCCCAGCATAGAAGAAAAAGAAACAAAAGCATATGTGCACAGCGAAAGTAAAGACGAGAAACAAACCTGGAAGAAAGGAAGAAGACGACAACAGCGGCGCAGAGGAAACCCCGAAAAACAACGCACAGAAAGAATCGGAGAAGAAGAACAGAGAGAAAGAAGGAAGATGCTCGAAAGAGAGGTGGCGAAAAACCCAGAAAAAGGGAAAGGGAACAGAATAAACAAAGAAAATGAGGAAAGGGGCAAATAAATAATGCCTTCACAGAGCCCGAACGGAAATCAAGGAGAAACGGTAAAAAGCAATAAATGCTGAAATGGCCATTTTCAAAATTTTGAAAATACGACTATGCCCGAGCTCGACCTCTCAAAAGGACGAACTCGGACAGGGGCACTGTTCATACCCTGACCGAGCTCTCTAAACTCGGGAAGTTCGCAGAAGGTCCGACCTCGTCCCAAAGGCCCACGCCTAAGGTCGGACCTCGGACAAATAAAGAAGAAGGCCCATCAAAAGGAACGAAGCCCAAAACCTAAAGGCCGAAAAAGGCCTAGGAAAGGCGGTTCCACAAAAGATAGAGATAAGACTCCCAAAGATAAGATAAGATAAGAATATCTTATCCAGGGAAGATCACGACCAACCACTATAAATACACTGGAGCACCCAGGTATAACTCATACTCTAATTCTACTCAATATCTGCTTGGACCCATGCTAACTTAAGCATCGGAGTGTCATTGCAGGTACAACCCCCAGCCGCTCAGCACACCAAGCTCGGGTCACGGAACCCCTACCTCGGGTCTTGCCAGACGATCAAGCTACACGTTTCAGGTAACCCTCGGAACAGTGGGGTTTATGGGGAAGAGTGGATGGATGTGAGTGGTGAAGAGGTGATGTGGAAGAGAGATTGAGGTAATTGGTGAAGGGTTTTGGGAAAGAGTGTTAATAGGATTAGGAGGTAAGGTGGGAATATGTTAGGTGGGGATCCTGTGGGGTCCACAGATCCTGAGGTGATCCTGTGGGGTCCACAGGTCCTGAGGTGTCAAGGAATTCCATCCCTGCACCAAATAGGCATGTAAAATGCCTTTGCATACCATTCTGGCATTTAAACGCCGAGGTGATGCACGTTCTGGGCGTTCAACGCCCATGTAAAGCATGTTCTGGGCGTTCAACGCCCATATGTAGCATGTTTCTGGCGTTGAACGCCAGTTTCATGCTTGTTACTGGCGTTCAGCGCCAGCTTTTCTTAAGACACATTCCTGGCGTTCAAACACCATAATGTTGTTTGTTTCTGGCGTTCAGCGCCAGATTCATGCTCTGTTCTGGCGTTGAACGCCAGCCAGATGCTCCTTACTGGCGTTGAACGCCAGTCTGTGCTTCCTCCAGGGTGTGATTTTTCTTCTGCTATTTTTGATTCTGTTTTTAATTTTTATATTTTTTTTCGTGACTCCACATGATCATGTACCTAATAAAACATAAAATAACAATAAAGTAAAATAAAATAAAAATTAGATAAATAAAATTGGGTTGCCTCCCAACAAGCGCTTCTTTAATGTCAATAGCTTGACAGTGGGCTCTCATGGAGCCACAAGGTGATCAGGTCAATGTTGTATAGTCCCAACACCAAACTTAGAGTTTGGATATGGGGTCTTAACACCAAACTTAGAGTTTGGTTGTGGCCTCCCAACACCAAACTTAGAGTTTGACTGTGGGGGCTCTTCTTGACTCTGAACTGAGAGAAGCTCTTCATGCTTACTCTCTTTTGTCACAGAGGGATGGCCATGTGCCTTAAACACAAGGTAGTCCCCATTCAATTGAAGGACTAATTCACCTCTGTTGACATCTATCACAGCTCCTGCTGTGGCTAGGAAAGGTCTTCCAAGGATGATTCATTCATCCTCTTCCTTCCTAGTGTCTAAAATTATGAAATCAGCAGGGATGTAAAGGCCTTCAACCTTTACTAACACATCCTCTACTATTCCATAAGCTTGTCTCAATGACTTGTCTGCCAATTGTAATGAGAACAAGGCAGGTTGTTGGTGGACGAAATTGTGATCACATGTTCTTTATACTTTGATGAGTTTACTCTTAGGGCACTGTTTATTTTCACAACTCCGTTCAACTAGCCAGCAAGTGTACTGGGTCGTCCAAGTAATAAACCTTACGTGAGTAAGGGTCGAATCCACAGAGATTGTTGGTATGAAGCAAGCTATGGTCACCTTGCAAATCTCAGTTAGGGAGATTAAAGGGTAATTGTGATTATTGGAATAAATTATAAAATAAAAAGAAAATACATAATAAAAGGGATAGAATACTTATGTAGATTCATTGGTAGGAATTTCAGTTAAGTATATGAAGATGCTGTATGGCTCAAGGACGCCTGCTTTCCTACTGCTTCAACTCAATCTTTCTTACTCCTTTCCATGGCAAGCTTTGTATAGGGGTTCACCATCAGCTGTGGCTACTTTCAATCCTCTCGGGAAAATATCCTATGCGGCTGTCACTCGCACAGCTAATCAGTCTGGAGGCATCACCCATGGTTGATGGCTACATCCCATCCTCGCAGTGAAAACTAATGCTCACGCACTCTGTCACAGTACGGCTAATCACTGGTTGGTTCCCGCTCCTACTGGAATAGAATCCCTTGATTCTTTTGCGTCTGTCACTAACGCCCAGCAGGTTGCAAGTTTGAAGCACGTCACAGTCATTCATTACCGGAATCCTACTCGGAATACCACAGACAAGGTTAGACTTTCCGGATTCCCAGGATCCTACTCGGAACACCACAGACAAGGTTGGACTTTCCGGATCCTCATAAATGCCGCCATCTATCTAGCTTATACCATGAAGATTCTGTTGGGGAATCTAAGAGATACACATTCAAGCTCGGTTGCATGTAGAACGGAAGTGGTTGTCAATCACGCGCGTTCATAAGTGAGAATAATAATGAGGGTTATCTAACTCATCACATTCATCATGTTCTTGGGTGCGAATGAATATCTTGGAATAAGAATAAGATAGCATTTGACTAAAAGAAGATAGAATTTCATTAATACTTGAGGTACAGCAGAGCTCCACACCCTTAATCTATGGTGTGCAGAAACTCCACCGTTGAAAATACATAAGTGAAAGAGGGTCAGGCATGGCCGAATGGCCAGCCCCCTAAAATGTGATCAATAGTCTCTTAGGATGAAGAATAAAACAAAACTGAGACCAAAGATGTCTAATACAATAGTAAGAGGTCCTATATATACTAGACTAGCTACTAGGGTTTACATGAGTAAGTAATTGATGCATAAATCCACTTCCGGGGCCCATTTGGTGTGTGCTTGGGCTGAGCTTGATCTATCCACGAGCTGAGGCTTCTCTTGGAGTTGAATTTTGAGTTATGACGTGTTTTGGGCGTTCAACTCCGGATCATGACGTTTTTCTGGCGTTTAACTCCAGACAGCAGCATGTACTTGGCGTTCAACGCCAAGTTACGTCGTCATTCTTCGAATAAAGTATGGACTATTATATATTGCTGGAAAGCCCTGGATGTTTACTTTCCAACGACATTGAGAGCGCGCCAATTGGAGTTCTGTAGCTCCAGAAAATCCATTTCGAGTGCAAGGAGGTCAGAATCCAACAGCATCAGCAGTCCTTTTGTCAGCCTTTTTCAGAGTTTTGCTCAAATCCCTCAATTTCAGTCAGAATTTACCTGAAATCACAGAAAAACACACAAACTCATAGTAAAGTCCAGAAATGTGAATTTAACATAAAAAATAAGGAAAACATCCCTAAAAGTAGCTTGAACTTGCTAAAAACTACCTAAAAACAATGCCAAAAAGCGTATAAATTATCCGCTCATCACAACACCAAACTTAAATTGTTGCTTGTCCCCAAGAAACTGAAAATCAAATAGGATAAAAAGAAGAGAATATACTATAAATTCAGAAATATCAATGAATATTAATTATAATTAAATGAGCGGGACTTGTAGCTTTTTGCTTTTGAACAGTTTTGGCATCTCACTTTTTCCTTTGAAGTTTAGAATGATTGGCTTCTCTAGGAACTTAGAATTTGGGATAGTGTTATTGACTTTCCTAGTTAAGCATGTTGATTCTTGAACACAGCTACTTATGAGTCTTGGCCGTGGCCCTAAGCACTTTGTTTTCCAGTATTACCACCGGATACATAAATGCCACAGACACATAACTGGGTGAACCTTTTCAGATTGTGACTTAGCTTTGCTAAAGTCCCCAGTTAGTGGTGTCCAGAGCTCTTAAGCACACTCTTTTGCTTTGGATCACGACTTTAACCACTCAGTCTCAAGCTTTTCACTTGGACCTTCATGACACAAGCACATGGTTAGGGACAGCTTGATTTAGCCGCTTAGGCCTGGATTTAATTTCCTTGGGCCCTCCTATCCATTAATGCTCAAAGCCTTGGATCCTTATTTTTTTGAAATTTTCGCCCCCTTTTTTTTTTTTGCTTTTTCTTGCTTCAAGAATCAATTTCATGATGTTTTTCAGATCATCAATAACATTTCTCTTTGTTCATCATTCTTTCAAGAACCAACAATTTTAACACTCACAAACAACAAGATCAAAAGACATATGCACTGTTCAATCATTCATTCAAAAAACAAAAAGCATTGTCACCACATCAATATAATCAAATTAAATTCAATAATAATTTCGAAATTCATGTACTTCTTGTTCTTTTGAATTAAAACATTTTTCTTTTAAGAGAGGTGAAGGATTAATGGAATTTATTCATAGCTTTAAGGCATGGTTACATACTAATGATCATGAAATAAAGACACAAAACATAGATAAACATAATAATTAAAAACCGAAAACAGAAAGAAATAAAGAACAAGGAATGAATCCACCTTTAGTGGCGTCTTCTTCTTGAAGGACCAATGATGTTCTTAAGCTCTTCTATGTCCCTTCCTTGCCTTTGTTGCTCCTCCCTCATTGCTCTTTGATCTTCTATTATTTCTTGGAGAATGATGGAGTGCTCATGATGTTCCACCCTTAGTTGTTCAACATTATGGCTCAAATCTTCTAAGGAGATGTTGAGTTGCTCCCAATAGTTGTTGGGAGGAAAGTGCATTCCTTGAGGCATTTGTTGATGATGCACTTCCTCATATTCTTCTTGAAGGCCGTGAGGAACTTCTCTTGTTTGCTCCATCCTTTTCTTGGTGATGGGCTTGTCTTCTTCAATGGAGATATCTCCTATGATAACTCCAGCTGAGTAACATAGATGGCATATAAGGTGGGGGAAGGCTAGCCGTGCCATGTGTGAAGGCTTGTCGGCTATTTTGTAGAGTTCATTGGAGATGACCTCATGAACTTCTATTTCCTCTCCAATCATGATGCTATGGATCATGATGGCATTGTGTGTGGTCATATTTCCTATTCATTGAGTAAAGGGCCGCTTTAGACCCGCAAGGCTTTCATCGGAGCACATCGCTTCGGTTGCTTGTAGGGATGATGGATCTTTAGATGAACTCCAACCATCCTCTAGCTAGAGGCTTGAGGTCCAGTCTTCTTAGTTGGACTGGCTTGCCTTTGGAGTCTATTCTCCATTGGGCGCCTTCCACACATATGTCCATTAGGACTTGGTCCAACCTTTGATTAAAGTTGACTCTTCTTGTGTAGGGGCGTTCATCACCTTGTACCATAGGCACCATGACCTTCAAGAAGGCCTTGTGTGACTTAGGATCAAGTGTAAACCTCATGCCCCTCTCTGTAATGGAGAAATTAGGGATCTTTGAGGTGCAAGCTGCAAGAATCTCATTAGAGATGGCAGACAATTCAAGAAAACAAGCTCATGGACTTGTAGAGAATGTTTTGGTGAAGATTGAAGACCACTACATCCCTACTGATTTCATAGTCCTAGAGACTGGGAAGTGCATGGATGAATCCATCATCCTTGGCAGACCCTTCCTAGCCACAGCAAAGGCTGTGATTGATGTTGATAGAGGAGAGTTGATCATTCAAGTGAATGAAGAATCCTTGGTGTTTAAGGCCCAAGGACATCCCTCTATCATCATGGAGAGGAAGCATGAAGAGCTTCTCTCAAAACAGAGCCAAACAGAGCCCCCACAGTCAAACTCTAAGTTTGGTGTTGGGAGGCCACAACCAAACTCTAAGTTTGGTGTTGAACCCCCACATTCAAACTCTAAGCTTGGTGTTGGGAGGTTCCAACACGGTTCTGAGTATTTCTGAGGCTCCATGAGAGTCCTCTGTCAAGCTAATGACATTAAAGAAGCGCTTGTTGGGAGGCAACCCAATGTTTTATAGCTAATTATTTTCTTTTGTTATTTTATCTTTTTTGTAGGTTGATGATCATAAGAAGTCACAAAAACAATGAAAAAAGCAAAAACAGAATGAAAAAAAGGAAGAAAAACAGCACACCCTGGAGGAGAAGAAGCTGGCGTTCAAACGCCAGTAATGCTAGCTGTTGGGCGTTTAACGCCCAGTCTGGCACCATTCTGGGCGTTTAACGCCAGAAAGGGGCACCAGACTGGCGTTAAACGCCAGTAAAGGGCAACAACCTGGCGTTAAACGCCAGGAATGGGCATCAGCCCGGCGTTTAACGCCAGAAATACCTCAAAACGTGATTTTGAGCAACATTTGGTGCAGGGATGACTTTTCCTTGACACCACAGGATCTGTGGACCCCACAAGACCCCACCATCACTCTCTCTCTTCTTCCCCCATTCACCAATCACCTCAATACCTCTTCCCCAAAAACCTTTCACCTATCAAATCCCATCTTTCTCTTCACCACTCACATCCATCCTTCATAAATCCCCACCAACCTCACCCTTCAAATTCAAACCACTTTCCCTCCCAAACCCACCCATCATGGCCGAACCATTACCCCCCCTCTCTCCTATATATACCCTTCTTCAACCCTTCATTTTCACACAACCTAAACACCCCTTCTTTCCCTTCTTGGCCGAACACCCACCTTCCCCCTCTTCCTCATTTCTTCTTCTTCTACTCTCTTCTTTCTTCTTTGCTCGAGGACGAGCAAACATTTTAAGTTTGGTGTGGTAAAAGCGTTGCTTTTTCGTTTTTCCATAACCATTTATGGCATCCAGGCCAGAGAAACCTCTAGAAGAGGAAAGGGAAGGCAAAATCTTCCACCTCCGAGTCATG